>NC_056737.1:1345955442-1346137942 GCF_019279795.1 Protopterus annectens
TCACACAAGTGCTCAAGTCACTCAACAACAAGTACCGTTATGACTCTATCATAGTCCATGTTGACTTGAGATGTACCTCTTTGGACTATATGAAGAGACACTGACTGAGCTCTCAGATTATATATCCCAAGCAGGTATGAGCCCAGCCCTAAGCAGCATATTACCTTCACCAAGGATAATGCCACAATCATCATCTTCTTTCGGCTGTTCCCATTAGGGGTCGCCACAGCAGATCACCTGTTTCCATTTCTTTCTGTCCTCTGCATCTTGTTCTGTCACACCAACCACCTGCATGTCCTCTCTCACCACATCCATAAACCTTATCTTAGGCCTTTCTCTTTTCCTGTTACCTGGTAGCTTCATCCTTAGCATCTTTTTCCCAATATACTCAGCATCCCTCCTCAGCACATGTCCAAACCAACGTAATTGTGCCTCTCTGGCTTTGTCTCAAAACCTTCCAACCTGTGCAAACCCTCTAATATACTTATTCCTAATCCTGTCCACCCTCATCACACCCAGTGCAAATCTTAACATCTTTAATTCTGCCACATCAAGCTCAAACTCCTGCCTTTTTGTCAGTGCCACTGTCTCCAACCCATATAACATAGCTGGTCTCACTACCCTTTTGTAGACCTTCCCTTTCACTACAATACAAACAAAAAATAATTGACTAACAATTAGCTTAGCTTCTGGTGTCAGTCCAAGGGGTCTAATATCTGTCAACCTGGGAAGACATGGTTGACAGGACACACTGCTTTACCAGAGATGTTAAGCACCTGTCTCTTCCAGGTTTTTGGATACAGGCAAAGGCATTAGCTACCCCTGTTGTACCTGTTTTATGCAGTGTCAAAACAACCAACTTCCTGATGTAAAAAAATCCTCTCTAGATAAACTCAATGTTCTGCTGCTTAATGCTAGGAGTCTAAACAGGAAACTGCACTCCCTGGAAGCAATCCTCACCTTGGAAGATGCTGACATCTGTGCAGTCACTGAGACTTAGTTCAAAGCCACAGAAAGCACCCTGGCCATGCAGGGCTATAATGCCTTCCATACGTTCAGACCACAAACTGAGCATGAAGGAACCAAAGGACAAGGTGTATCCATCTTAATTAAGGACAAGTAGCGTTGTCGCCTCACAGTTAGACGTTGCACGTTCGATTCTCAGTTAGAGCGTCTTCTGTGTGTCGACATGCGTGAATGGGCGTTCCTTTGTTGAAGGTTGTGCATTAGGCCCGGCAAGCCAGCACGTAAAAATCTACTGCCAATCATTAGCGGACCGGAGTTCCGCTGTAGCGACCCCTAACCGGGAAAAGCCGAAAGACAGTAGTAGTTCACCTCAATACTGGTAAAACAGTATGACTCTCTCAAGTTACTCCATGTCCAATTAACTATAGGCAAATCACCCTACCACATAATTGCTAGCTATAGGTACCCCACCATAAACCAGGAAAAGCATACCTCATACCTTGATTTACTGGAGCAAAATGCCATACAGCCAAACACCCTGGTCATTGGTGACTTTAACTATCCTTCCACCGACAGGGAAACATACACAACCACAAACATGCTGACCCAGAGGTTCTTGGACTTTGTCAATACAAATGTTCTGGAACAGATAGCACTGCCACAAGGGTCTCAAATGTCTGGGACATAGGTTCATAGGTTCATACTAGGCTATCTGCCCTGGGGCAATTATAAGCCTAGCCCGATTCTGTATGGCTTACACCACCCCTTGATTTGAGTATACTGTGCCCTTTTTAAGGTTTAGTTTACTGTGCCTCTGTCTAATAGTGACACAGGAGTAATCCCTGGGACAAACCTATGATCCTCCATCCACCTATCGAGATTCTTCTTGAAGAGATTCAGTGAGGTGCTCTGCCTCACATGAACTGGAATTCTATTCCAGAGCGAAGGGAGCCTCTGGGTTATGAACCTGTCCCTCCAGCAAGTTCTATTTATTTCTGTGCAGAGGTTCAAGTCCCTCGAGCGTGTGGCTCTAAGGGATTTAGATTTACTGCGGTGGAGCATGTCCATTAATTCTGGATTTGACATAGCTTTGTATGTCAGGCATAGATCGCCTCGAAGTAGGCGGTATGCAACTGAGTAGAGCTGGAGTTTTTTTTAACTGAGCAGCATATGGCATCTGTTTGAGACCCTTGATCCTCTTGGTGAGATACTTTTAGGGTCTTTCTAATTGCTGCAGGTGTCGGGTAAGGTACATTCCAAAAGGGGCATTGTATTCTATGATGGGCCTGATGAGGGATGAATAAAGGGGCACGATTACCTCTCTTGATCTAGATGTGAAACCCTTCGTGATGAGGTGGGCTATGTAGAAGGTCTTTCTAACCACTTTGGCAATGTGGTTTTCAAAGGAGAGATTGCTATCAACTTGGGTCCCCAGGTCCCTAATAACTTTCTCTGTACTTAATGGGTTTCCGCCTCTGTGGCAATTTGTGGGCACATTGTTTTTGCCAAAGGGTATGACTATACATTTTTTGGCATTTAGCTTTAAACCATGGTGCTGGCACCAGTTATCTGTCTCTGTGAGACCTTTTTGAAGGATGTTTGTGTCAGCTGGAGAGTTGATTATGGCGCCCAGTTTGCAGTCGTCTGCGAACTTGGTGAGTCATAGTCCTCCCACGTTTGCCTGTACCTCGGAAAAGTATATACCGAACAAGAGTGGTCCCAGGACAGAACCCTGTGGGATGCCACTTGTGACTGGTTTAGAGTCTGACATGGCTCCAGCAACTCTCACTCTGTGGGTTCTGTCTTTGAGCCAGTTTGTGCCCCATCTTGTGACATAGGGGTTTATATTTAAGCTGGATAGCTTATCCATGATGCCCGAGTGGGGTATTGTGTCAAATGCCTTTGCAAGGTCCAGATAGGCTGTGTGGTCTACCTTCCCTTCATCTATGGCTCTGGTGACTGTTTCGAAGAAGTCAACCAGGTTCTAAAGGCAGGATCTGCCCTTGACAAAGCCAAACTGGGTAGGATCTAGTGTCTGTAGGTCCCCAATGTCTTTGTTTATGAGCTCCTTGATGATCCTCTCCATAGCCTTGCAGACTAAGCTAGTCAGGCTTATGGGGCGAAAGTTTCCAGGGTCCATAGAGGCTCCACCTTTGCGGAGTGGGACCACTGTTGCTGTACACCATTCTGTGGGCACATATCCTGTAGTGAGGCTGAGATTGTATAGCTGTTTTATTTGAGGGATTAGTTCCTCTTGGAGTTCATGTAGGATGCAACCTGGGATGCCATCTGGTCCCATGGAAGCAGTGTTTTTTGCTTTGGAGAGGGCAGCCTTCACCTGAGCATCTGAGATGTTTGGGAGGCAGCCCTATGCCGGGATAGATACTTGCTCTTTTGGGAGGGGTGGAGAAGTTTGCACTGAACCTGTCTGCCAGGATATTGGCGATGTCTGTGGGTTCAGTGTATTTTTTGTCATTTAGAATCAACTCAGAACAAGTCTGGGAGTTGCATCCCAAGTTTCTAACATAACTGAAAAAAGCCTTATGATTGTCTTTGGTGTCCTGTGCAATTTTTCTCTTGAAGCTGGCCTTGGAGGATTTTATGAGGGATCGTAATTTTTTTGCTAGTACTGATCAGAGATGCCTTCCCTATTAGGGATTTTGCTCTATCATGTAGTAGCTTCCTCCTTCAGTTGTACAGTTTATTTATGGCAGGGGTCCACCAGACTGGATGCCTGCCTTTGGATGATTGGGTCTTGGTTTTGTTGGGATAGCGTGATCCATACATTCCTGGAGATGTCCGTAGAATGCGTTTATATAGGATTCTGCAGTTTGGGCCGTAGTTTCCACTGGCCCTGGGGCCTTGAAGGATTCCACTTCAGTTTTGAGAAGTGAGAAGTTCGCTTTTGAGAAATTTTTCACTGTGGTTTTCTGGGCTGGGGGTGGGGTCAGGATGTGGACATCCAGTGAAATTAATTTATGGTCTGATCTTACCAATGAGGGATATACTTCTGGTGTGGAGCATAGAGTCCCTATGTTGGTAATGATCAGGTCTAGTATGTTGTCCCCTCTTGTGGGAGTGGTGACTAGTTGTTCCATAGCATTTGAGTTTATAATTTCCAGGAACCTTTGGGCTAAGGTGCTGGGGCTTGAGTAGTGCTCCCAGTCAATGTTTGGGTAGTTGAAGTCGCCCAATATAATGGTGTTCGGAGAGATCTTCATGTTCTCCAATGTTTTCAGGAAAGCCGAGTGGTATTCCTGACTTTGAGAGGGTGGTCTGTAGGATGCTATAAACTGAAAAGTAGTCTTGCCCACTGTTAGTTGCACATGGATGGTCTCTGATACTTCGTGCAATGCCACTAACCTGGAGGTGTGGATATCCTTGATAAATATGGAAACTCCCCCTCCTTTTGTGGTTCGGTCTGGGTTTTGGGGCCGAAAAGCATGATATGAGGTATAGCCTGATAGTGCTGGGGTGCTCTCTGGAGCCTTGAACCAGGTTTCTGTCACTGCACAGATATCGATGTTCTCCATACTGAGGAGAGCTTCGAGTGCGTGCATCTTGAGGTTAAGACTTCTGGTGTTTAGCAGCATTACCCTTAGTTTCTTGTTCCTTGTGCTGTCTATGGGGGTGGGTTTGACTTTTGAGCCTTGCCTAAAAAAAGGCACTATGGGGGTGGCAAAAGCCTTTGCCAATATCTGAAAGCCCAGTGGTGACAGGTGCAAGCCGTCCCTAGCGAAGCAACGTGGCTTGTCGAGCATGTCATCCCAGGCTGACAGACACTGGATCCCCTTTGAATGACACCAAAATTTTAGCCAATTGTTAAAATCGATCATTTTGTCTTTGTACTGTGGCATCATTCTAGGTGAGGGTAAGATGCTGCTCAAGGTCAGGGTCATACCAGCCTGGGCTACATGATCAGAGAGCCCCTCTATGTCTCTTTTCATGTAGTCCAGGGGGGTACGTTTCAGGTCATTCACACCAGCATGTACAATGACTGAGTCATATTTGTATTTGCTTTGGAGTGACCTGAGTGCTTGCGTTATATGGCGGATCCTAGCACCCGACAGGCAGCTCACCGTGACCTTCTCATTGTTCAGCCTGGTGAGCGGGACGTCAGTGTGTCTGACAATAGAGTCACCTATTATAAGAGTATCAGGTGTGTTATTCAGCCTTAAGGGCTGTGGCTGCTTGGCACACTGGCTTTGTGGGTTATGTGTTGTGTGTGTTTTGTTTTGAGGTAGCATTTGCTTGGATGTCTGCTTTGGAGGTCTCTGTTGCTTAGGTAGATTTTTATTTAGAGCCTCTGAGTATGTTTTTGTGTATTTATGTGTTTGGTTCGCTGATGTGGTGGGACTATGTGATACTGGAATTGTGTTGTGTGAGGTTACCTTCTCCTCCTGACTGGTTACACCAGTTTTGAGATGAGATAGCTCAGCCTCCGGTTTGGCTAAATAGTTGCATCTCTCACATATATTTGAACCTGTTTGGAGGAGGAGAGGGTTGTCCGTGTACATGAGACAGTTGTAACATTGCCTCAAAATTCCCAGATTCACCAGCTGGACTGGAGAGGAAACCATTGACTGACCTTTGGACATGCTAGAGTAATATAGGGAAACTGAATTTAAGACGGACAAATAGAGGACAGGGTAATCATAGAGAGTATAAGAGTAAGTAGTGCTTATGGTTTAATAGTGCTAACTTGTAGGATTACTTAATTGGACCAGTGAAGGGCCTTAGAATGAGAATATGGTATTTAAATTGAGAGATAGAGCAGTTCTAAGGGAAAAAGTGAAGAGCAGACTTTGTGGAGCCAGGAATAGTTTAAACCCAATTAGCGGCGCTGCCGCTGTTGCGCTTATGCACAAAAACGCAAAACCGTGCAAAAGAGGGTTTTAAGAGAGGAAGATGAAGGAGTTTTGGAATTGACCCAAAATGGCCAATAAAACTACAGTTTCAAGTCAGTAACCACTCCCACAGGGGCAGGCAGGCTGCTCAATGTTTTTCACTGCCACTGATCAACAGAGAGAATTCCCTTTAGCCCAAGCAAAAAATGGCCTCACAGAAACTTACAAACAGTTCAAGAACAGCAAGCCTGTAACTGAACTTTTTTAAATCTCAGAAAAGTGGGAAAAAAGCAAGATTTTTTTTGTTTTTTTTTTCAGAGATAGCAGAGGTTCACAAGTATCAACAAGTTATAACAGTGCAGTAAATGACCCCACACAAGAGTGCTAGGCCAAAGACAGATAAAATGCAAGTTTTGAGAAAAAAACGATTTTAAAAATAAGTGCAAACAGGAAATTCAGTAAACAGCTCTAGGTTGTGCTCTAAATACAGTACTCATTAACATGGGGGAGCACTACACTCTCCCCCATGTGATGCCCTTCCTGGTAAGATCAGAACATAAATCAGTTTTGTTCAACGTAAGTATAAGGCCCGATACCCCATCAACCTCAAAAAAGCTTAAAAAGTTTTCCAAAACAAATTACCTCCTACTAAGTGATGATATAAGAAGTTTCAAAGTCTCCTCAATCATAGATAACACAGACTCCTATGCATAAGTATATGCCAATACCCTGAATAATGACTTAAGCAGTTATATAGCTTTGGCTGCACCTGACCAGATCAAAACCAGGTCTTGATGAAAAGCAGGGCACCCTGGTGGACCTCTAGTGTGAAGAGGCTATGCAACAAGAGACAACTGGCTCAGCAGAGGAAGATTTCCCTCTACAGCTTAAAAAAACAAATCAGAAATCTTGGCAAGTCCTCCAAAGTGGATTACGAAGCAAAAATAAAATCCCTAGCTAAGGACAATAACAAGGCATTCTTTAAGAATGTCTGAAAGATAATGCCCAGCTATGTGCTGAACTAGTAGTGGATGGCATCACCCATACTCTTCTGGAGGAAATAGACAACCTGCTAGCTGACAGATTTGGCACAAACTTAACCCCCCTGTTCCCACCAGCCATGTATACCCGCCACCATTCCTCAGCCTATTATCTCAAGAGAACAGGCCATATCTGCACTCTACAAAGCCAAAAACATGGCTTCAATGGGACCAGATAACATCCCAGGTTGCCTTTTAAACAACTTAAAACACGACATAACAGAACCACTTAATTCCTTCTTTAACCACAGCCCAAGAACTGGTTATGTTCTGGCAGAATGGATGACAGTAACAGTAATACCTCTGAGCAAAGGGGGGCCCATCAACTGACCCTGGGAACTATAGACCCATAAGCCAAACTAGCCTCATCTGCAAGGCCATGGGAAGAAGCATTATGGACCTTATCAACAAGGACATAGGTAATCTCCAAACTCAAGACCCCACCCAGTTTGGAATCATTAAGGGTAGATCATGCTTGTTAAACCTGGTTGACTTCTTCGAGAAAATCACCAAAGCCTTGGATGAGGGAAAGACAATGCATACCACCTACCTTGACCCGGTCACCAGGCCAAGACATTTGACACAATCCCCCAGTCAGGTATAATAGATAAACTCCGCCAACTGCGAATTAACCCTTAGGTCACTAGATAGGTGGCCAAGTGACTCACTGACAGGACATATACTGTCAAAGTAGGTGACTTCACCTTTAGCAGAAGACCAGTCACCCATGGCATACCATGGGGTTCTGTGCTGGGCACTTTACTGTTTGGAATATATTTCTCAGAAGCTCAGGCAAACATAGATGGACTGTGACTGACTAAGTTTGCTGATGAATGCAAATTGGGTGCAGTCACTGAGTCCCCCAACGATGTTAACATACTGCAGAAAGGGATAATGATTGATTTCAAAGCCACAGATTAAATCTAAATGCAAAATAATGCATTATTTTCCCTTTGGAAAAGCTAACATTTCTGCTAATTACACTAAAGACAATACCCCCCTAAGTATAGACTCAGTTGTATGTGATCTGGGTACACAGGTTGGTCGCAATCTGAACTTTGACCACCAAGTTTCCACAGTAGTAAGGAAAGCCTTCTGTGTGGTACATCCCATAAGTAAGGGCATTGCATCTAGATCTAAAGATGTTATAATTCCATTATACTCAGCCTTCATCAAATCATAATTGAGTAAAATGCTACCTTTTGTGTGTGCCTCAGCAGACAGCTGCAACAGCAGGAGAGACCCCAGAGGTTTCTCACCAAGAAAATGCAGGGCACCGAAAACAAGATCTATGTTGAAATACTAAAAGCTCTGTCACTGCAGTTTGTTTCCTAGAGGCTGTTAAGAGATGACCTGTGTCTGGCCTACAGGGCAGCCTCTGACCCTGCCCTATTGGAAATGCTACACATTCGCAAATCAAATTGCAGGGATCTTAACCTAGCCTGTGACATGAACAGATCATACTGGTGAGACAGATACATCTCCCAGAGACTGCCACTTCTCTGGAACAAGCTTCCAATTAATGTGAAACAGAGGTCCTCCCTGATCCTCTTTAAACACAACCTGGATCAATGATTGGGTGACTGCAAATTCACTTGGGGGTGGCATCCATGTCCCTCATGAACAGAGGCAGTCAGTATTAAGTATCAGAGATTCTTATCTCTGTGAACTTTGCTCACCTAACCAATGACAGTTGGGGCAACTCGGAATAAATATGGCTAGGCTTGTAAGGGCTCTAGGGTTGTTTGCCTAGTAACCATCTCTGAACCTATAATGCAACTTTGCATTGTTGCAAAATTGGTTATCCATAAAGTAGATGACTCCCAAAACACCATATATAATCAGCACCCATAACATTTTATAACTGTTTCCCTGCTCCTGAGCATATATCATACTTGCTAATTAATTTATTATAGTATCATAAAATCACACTGTAGTAATTGAGTAAATGTTTATGTTCAAAGCAAATCTGCCTAAATATTTTCCAGTAAAACTAATACTTAGTTCCTGTATTATGAAAAATTGCTGTTATTCTCTAAGATTAATCACCTTTATGCAAAATTCGTTTTATAGATTATTTTTGTTCCCAAGTCACAGTGCATAGATTATTGTCTTGTAAAGCTAATAATTTGTTTCTTTACCAAGGACTGAGTACATTTTGATAAGCAATCTCTTTTATTCCCAAGTCACTTAAGTACTGAGTTCTTTTAGATAAGCAATTTGCTTTTATTCCCAAATCATTCTTATGTTTGTTTGTACAACTCCTGAATAATCTAAAAATAGGGGCATAACTGCATTTATGCCATCAGTTTAAATGACTCATCATTTAATGTAAACAAATCTGCATAAATGTTTTTTTACATGATAAATATACAACTTGCTATTATGAATACATTTGGCTTGTATTAAAATCACCTGTATGCATAAACTACCCTATGCAAATTATTTCCTTGTATGAGCAGTATATAGCCACATTTTGTAGGAAACATTACTTTGCTTTATATAACTGTCTGTGTGGTGCGCTATTCATGAAATATATTGTACTTTGGGTTTAGGGAATGAGTTTCATGATGAGTGGGGAAGCCTTTAGTCACAAGCCAAGTTACCTAATCTTACAGTACAAAATATTTCAGCTTTTATTCAAAGCAGACAACCTGTTGTTTTCCTTTTTTAGAAGCCATAACTTAAGAATGCAGCTGTCTAATTATTTAGATATTTCATGTGGCAAACAAATCAACCCCCACATATTCTATTTATTTTATTTTTTTTTTACTGTAGTGGATTAGGTTAACTTCTTATGTCTGAGTAAGGTTTTAAGTACATTTTTATGAATGAAAAATCTTGTGGGAGTTAATTTTTATGTATTTTAGTAAAGTAGCGAAGGCTAAGTTTCGATTTATTAGGATTGAAAAGCCGAAAGAAGAAGAAGAATACTTTATTTATATTTTTAGTTAATTTTTACTTAAGGTAATTAGAATCTGGATCGTTATGCTAGTAATGACATTTTCTGATTGATTAGTTGTGGTTAATGTTTTAATTTATATTTTATGATTTTGTTATAACGCATTTTCATTAAAATAAGAAGGTGAGGGATATGCAGCCAAGTCAGGTATGGAAATCAAGTATATAACAAAATTTACTGGTGGAACGCAGAAGTCCAGGAAGTTAGCAGATGAAAGGAACACAAGAAAAAAGTGGGAGATAGAAAATATGTATTAGCCTAAGAAGGAATACTTGTTAGCTAGCAAAGAGCCTAGGAGTGCAATTACAATAGCAAAGAAAAATGAATCAGGGGCACTCCAAGAGCTTCTGGAAAGTGACTCAGCAGATACCACAGATAAACTCAATAAGTTGCAAGACAAAAATGGAAAGATAAAAAGACAGTCATCAAAAATCATTCATAAGGGATGTCAGCAACAACCTGCTCACCAGTCCACAGGACATCAAAGGCTGATGTTAGGAGTACTTCCAGCAACTTCTGAATGAAGAAAACCACTCAGAGGCTGTACTGATCCTATCTGCTATCATTCAGATGAGGTCATTGCAGATATGATCAACATGTTGCGTGAGTTAGGGGAACAATGGCTCCTGAGGGTACTCATATAAGTATGGAGAGAAAGGCATGTCCCAGATGATGAGAGAAGCATCCTAGTATCAGTGTACAAAAATAAAAAGGATGTTCAGAACTGAAAAAATAATAAAACAGCCAGGCAAACAGTAAATCCAAGTGGTATCAAGCAGGCAAAAATCATTAAATACAAAAACCACAGCAGAACCACGTCAATCCTAGTAAAACATGAAAAATTAAATGTATTGCAAGTAAAACTTTCACCAAGTAGGCTTCTTCAGGCAAATCTAAAAATCAATTAAGCATTCACGTTTAAACACTATCTGCTAAGTCACGTGTTACTAAAATCACATGATACAGTTATGAAAAATTGAATGGTCTTGACACATTAATAAAAGCTTATTTAATACAATACACATATTTAGTTATATTTAAAAATATAATGTTAATTTAATTTAAAAACACCAATATTAAAAATGCATTTAAAACAGTAATCATACTTTCTTATTTAATTCCCTTAGAAAAGGTTTTAAAGAGAAATAAGCATTCAAACCTGGGGGGACGTGTTTTTAACTGTAATATCCAATAATACTCATCCATTTCTGTGCCATGAGTGATATTTACCCCACGTAATTATTCATATAATACATGCAATATACAAAATTTAGACTCATGGTCAGAACCTCTGGCAACCTTATATTTATACAAAGCATTAGTAAGGATCTGTCTTTTTATTTCAGAGATATGATTACCAATACATTGTTTACATTTTTGATTGGTTTTGCCAACATAGTAAGCTTCACACTGATCACACAAAGCTAGATAAACTAAATTCTTAGTATTACAATTGCCAGATGCTTTCAACTCAAACTCATGGCCGCTAACAGGATGAATTTTATTAGTATAAGTATTAAACTTGTTGGAATTTGATACCTCATTGTGAGCTGAGTTTTGAACGGTGGTGGCTTCTGGACTGGTTTGCTGTCTTGGGATTCATTAGTATAAGTATGTTAACAGTATATGAATCCCCCACATCTAAAAGTGCCTTTCCTCTTAGTCTTAAAATGTATGATTGTGTGGGGCTGTTCTTAATAACATAATAATTGTTTCAAGTTAGAGCTCTTTCTGAAGCCAGAATCTGTGTGAAACAATGCAACTTAACTCAGGGTCATCTTGTAGAATACGCTAATATTTATTTATAATTTATTTAACATGTAATGTGTTCTTGTTATAAGCCAACAGATATCTGGGAATGTTCTGATTAGAATGAGCTTCCCTAGTAATGGTTGACCTTTTAGAAAATATAGGTCTTGTAGTCATGTGCTGTCGTTGTATAACCTGATCATATATAAATTGTATATTCTTAGTGGCATAACCACTATTTTTAAAATTATTTGTCATGTCATCCATATGCATTATCTCATCTAATGTATTGAGTTTTGCATCTCTTGTTATCTGATTCTGTATTATTAAATATAATATGTGGGTGCATGCTGTTCCAACGTAGGTATGAATTGCGTTTAACAGATTTCTTGTATAGTATAGCTTCAAGAGCACCATCAATATTTTTAAAGATAGTGATATCAAGAAAGTCAATTCTGTCAGATGAAAAATTCTTTTTAAATTTAAGAAAAGGCAATATATTCAACACATAGTGGTAAAAGTCATCAAAAGCCCCAGCATCCCCAAGCCATATAAAAAACAAATCATCAACAAAATGTCAATAAAACAGAACATTGTGTCTAAATCTATTATCAGATGATAAAATAAATTCATGTTCCCATATGTACTTGACAATATTAGCATAGGTGTTTGTGACGAGAGTACCCATCACTACACCACAAACCTATTTAAAAAGTTTTTGAAATAAAAAAGACATTATTAGTCTATATAAGCATTGCATTAAAAGTTGACATAACATATTAATATATGGTCGAGTATATTCTGTAAAAATCAAATAAAAATTATTTTACATATCACACACCTACTTCATTAGTTGTCACAATAAATAGAGAGTCCATATCTAAGGTGGCAAAATGACAATCGTTTAACTCATTCATCTGTGATATTTCATAAAGCTGCTGGAAAAAATCAGTAGTGTCTTTAATAATTGTACCAGTTAGATTAAAACCTATCCTAAGTTGTGTTTCTAAAAATTTAGAGATAGGTTTATTTATCCAACGTCTAGCTGAGACTATAGGTCTCAGTAGTGGGTTGGATAACGCTTTATATATCTTGAGTATGCCATAGATGAAGGGTATCTTGTGGATGTCAGTGTGTAAATAATCAAACAATTGAATTACAATCTTTACTTGATCAAAAAGTATTTGTAAAACAATTGTCATGGCAGCAAATGGGGTAATCATAAGAAACTGAAAATTAAAGTAGAACGGATATTGTGGAAAAGGTCAACAGCTTCAAGTATGTGGGAGGGGTGGTTCAGAAGAATGGAAGTCTGAGTGGGAAGGTCAAAGCTAGAATCACAGATGCTGCAACCAGCTGTCGCAGAGTGTTAGGTTAGTGTGCGACTGAAGAATACCAAAGAAGCTGAAAAGTAAGGTATACAAAATGGTGGTGTGACTAATGCTTCTGTATGGCATGAAACTTGGAGAGTGAAAACAGAGCAGTTGTGGAAGCTCAAGGTGATGGAAATAATGTGCCTGTAGATAAGATGAAGGATATTTGGGCCCTTAGATGGATAGCTAATTATTTCTACAAGTAAGTTAGGATTTATAGTGTCAAGGAAGCATTGGCCATACCAGCCATTAGTGGTGTAGGCTAGCCAATGTATTGATGGATAGTTAAAAGATCCCAGTAGAAAAGTGTTGGGATTAATTAGGCATTTAGGTTACGTTATTAAGATAGTATCATGGCCAGTAAGAGACATACGAAGGGTTCTATATAGAGCAATGAAGTGGTAATTAGTGTTATTTACGGAGATTTCAAAATCTATGAGTTAATATTTCAGGTGTCAAGAAACCAGCCGTGAGGTGATAGTATACTTCACATACATTGATATGCTACCTGCAACTGTCACTAATTCTGAAGACATATGTACTAAACCCAGGAATAGTAGGAGTGCTTTCAGTGTTTTGAAACCATGGCTTTTTAACTACGCATAAGTTGTAGGAGGTCTTCAAGTTAAGACATTTTTAAGACTTCTAGCATTGAGTTCAGCCACCTTAATATGTTCCTAACTCAACTTTACTAAGTTGGAATGTCTAGAAAATAGAGGCTGCCTGTACAAGGCACTATGGTGGCAGCAAAGGCTTTAGTCAGGATGTGAAATCCATGATAAGAAAGATGGAGACCATCCCTGGCAAAGCAGGGAGGCTTGTCAGCCATCATGCCCCAAGTTAACATATACTGGATCTCCCTACAATGACCCTAGCTACTTAGTCGATTTATTAATGCCACTTATTTTGTCTGCATCTCTTGGCATCATTCTGGGTACTGGTGCTGGTGAAATACCACTCAGGACGTTCTGCTTCCACAACAGAAATTATATCTAGATATCTCAGTGATCATTACTCTGTGTTTGGAACAATGAGTGTCTATAGGTTCATGGTTTTATTTATTTATTTATTTATTGGCATTTGATTAATGGGAAAGTCTGCTGGGCCAGGGGAAAGCCCATTTTCGGTGGAGGCCTGGAGAGAAAAGCTTCGAGTTGTACATAAGCAGGCAAAATAGATTTTTTAAAGACAGTTTACAAGATTTACAGAAAATAAGGTTCCTTGAAAACTAAACAAAAAAATAATCAAATAGATGCATAAGGTTCATAAATACAAGGAATACATGGACTATGAAGTTAATACAGGCTGAAATATATGTAGAGGTCGAATGCAAGTTAGAGAGAGGAAGGCTAAGTAAAAGGTAATAATTGTCTATGAGAGGTGGGAGGATTTAAATTAGAGGTAGGTTTTAAGAAGGAATTTGGCAGCAAATAGGATGTATTAGTGGCACAGAATAGAAATATTATCAGGGACTAGAGAAAGACTGGCCAAGTTCAGTGGACAAGTTAAGTAATGGGGGAAACAGAGTAGTTACATATCAAATTGGAGAGGAAGTGGTTTGGAAGAGCAGTTTTGAAGTTGCTAGGATTATGTTGAAGGCAGATGGATGTTATAGGGAATTCCATTTTTTGGCCATGGTCCATGAGTATAATAGCTGTCCTGCAGGTAATCTGGGTTTATGGACTTGAAGAAGCTGCTGTTGTTCAGATCGTAGTGGCCTAGTGGGGTTATAGGAGGTGATTAGTGAGTTTAGTGCAGGGCAGAGTTGTGGTTTATAAATATGTGTGTGAGTAATTGTGAGCTGAAGGAATAACAAGTAATGGGGTAGTTTGGACCATTGTAACTTTTTAAGACAATACAGTGATGAGTTGAGTGTTTGGTATTTGTAGCAAATTGAGCGATCTTGTTGTAGCATATTTCTAATTTTGATTGCAGGAAAGACTGCAGATTGGTTAACAATGGCTCACCATAGGTTAGAGAAGACAACATGTATGCTTGTGCTAAAATTAGTTTAGATGTGATGGAGAGGAACTTAATATGTCTATAGAGCAACTCTAGCTTCTTATGGGTCTTAGATATAGTATTTTGAATATGCAAGTCAAATTTGAGGTTTTCGTCTATTATTACACCTAGCAATTTGGTGTGGGCCACCAACTTGAGTTGAATTGAGTGAGTAAATGTTGAGGCTGGGTTTATTTATATGCGATTGTCTCTTGGGTGTGAAAATCATGAGTTTAGTTTTTTTTTTTGGGTTAAGAGAAAGATGGTTAATGTGAAGCCATATCTCCACAGAGGAAAAAGCTGCCTGGGTATTTTGCCTAAGTATTGTTGCAGTGGGTGCAGAGCAGATTATGGTTGAGTCATCTGTGTATTGGACAAGGGAAACCTGTGGGATAGCCAAGTGGAGATTATTGAAAATAATAAAGAGCAGAGGGCCTAAGATTGAATCTTGGGGGATGCCTGTGGGGTTGAGAAGATAGGGAGAAATGGAATTGTGCCACTTGACAGCATGCTCTCTGTTGGAGAGTTAGCTTTTAAACCAGTTGATTGTCTAGGGTGATACTTCTATGTTTGATAGCTGAGATAGGAGGATAGGATGAGAGATGGTGTCAAATACTTTTGACAGATCTAGGAAAAGGGCAGACACAATGTGTTCTGAATCCCTAGCTTTGTTAACTATGTCTAGGAATGAAATCAATGCAGTGGATGTGCTGTGACCTGGTCAGAAACCATGCTGTGTTGAGAGGATCTTGTTTGTAAGGAGATAGTCTAGGAGTTGTTTTTGCATGCATTTTTCAAGAATTTTAGAGATAGGGGAGAGTACAGCAATAGGACAAATGTTGGAGATGTCAATTGAGGGGTAGCATTTATGTAGAGGAAGGATGATTGCTTTTTTCCAAAGATGAGGAACATAGGATTCTAGAACTGATCTATTGATCAGAATAAAAATGGGGCAGGCCACAGCATCAGCAGAGATTTTTAAGAATTTGGCAGGGATTTTATTGGCTGAGTTTGAACCTGGTTTAAATTTTGAAAGTAGATTTTTAATGAAGGAGATGGGGATGGGAGAGAAGTTAAACTGAGGGTGTGGAGAATGTTGTGGGGAAATTGAAGGTAGGGTATTAGTGCTTGGAGAGGTGTGATCAAAATTTTGTGAGGTAATAGGAGGAGTGGAGTGTTGTGAGAGGGAATGGGATGATGCAGTTGCAGGAGTAGAAATATTAGGGAGCGGTGAGGAGAAGGAGGCAGTAATGTTGGCAATGGTGTCTATAAAGTAGGCATTGAAAATACTGGCTATTTGTTTAGGAAGCATGTAGGGGTATGGGCAGGGATTAAGTTTGGTGCCAGGGCTTAGGAGATTATTTATGGATGACCAAAACATTTTGGGGTTATTTTTCCTGTTTGATTGCTGTTTATAGAAGTACTGCTGTTTGTCTTTAGAGATGAGCTTTTTAGCCTGATTTCGGAGCTGTTTATAATAAATGAGGTCTGATGGATTTTTAGATTTAAGCCAGGTTTTCCAGACTTTATCTCTGATAGTCATTAGTTCTTTGGTGGAACTTGTTAACCAAGGGACATGATTTATTTTGATTCTTTTGCTTCTAGAGGGAGTGAGACTGTGCAAGATATTTAGAAAATTGTCATTGAGATGAAGAGGAGCATCATCTAAAGGGAGAGTTTTAAGACTATACCAGTTAATGCCTTTTAGGATGTTGTTACATTTTGAAAGATTTTGGACAATTTTAGTATTATGGACTTTATTAATGGAGAAGTAGGTATGGACAGCAAAGGCTGGGAGATGGTCGCTAATAGAGTTGGGCATGGTGCCTGAAGTGGTGTATTTGGTGGGGTCAGTGACTAGAATTCAGTCTAAGTTTCTGCCTTCATTGGTTTTATTATTGTACCTAGTAGGGGAGAAGATAAGTTTGGTGAAGTGGAGCAAGTTTATGCTTGGGGAGGAATGGTTGGAAGAAATGGAAGCCCAGTCAATATTCATATCGCCAAGTATAATAGTTTTGTTTTTTATGGTGAAGGAAATCCAAGAAAGTATGTTTTCTATTATTGTTATGTTATTTCCAGTAGGTATATAAATGACTATAATTCTATTAATATCCAGAAAGGAAATCAGAATTTCAGCGTTTTGGAATTGAGGAATAGAATGTTTGAATGAAGCGATGCTTAAAGTATTGGGGTAGATGATTGCAACACCACCTCCTTTTTTGTTAATCCCCTCTGCTCTGATTATATTAAAGTTTAGTGTGAGAAACTCAGTGTCCTGAATAGAAGGTTTTAGCTAGGTTTCTGTAACACCTCCTTTTTTGTTAATCCCCTCTGCTCTGATTATACTGAAGTTTGGTGGGAGAAACTCAGTGTTCTGAATAGAAAGTTTTAGCTAGGTTTCTGTAACAGCTAGGATATTAGTTTTGTTATAAGACAGCCAGGCTTGCAGTTCAGAAGATTTTTTTACAGATACTTTAGAAGTTTAGGGTAGTAATGTGGAGAGGTTTGGGACATTTAGCAGAGGTAGTGTGAGAGGGGGAAGAAGTGTTGTTGGGTCCATGGTTAGGGTGGATGTCTCCTGAACAGATGAGGTAAGAGAAGATGTGGGAAAGATGGTGTATAATATAAGATAGTTTATTGGAGAGATATTGAGGAAGTGAGTCACAGGGATTCAGAGAAGATTGTAAGGAATAGTTGGTGGAGAGGATAAATTTATTTGCAAGAAGAAGGTAGTCTATATGATATAGGCTGGGGCTAATGTTAAAGTAGAAATTTTATGGGGAGAAGGTGGAGCTAGATGCATATAATGTACTTGGAGCTAGTGAGTGCAGATTTAAAGTTGTATTTAGAGTGAGAAGAGAGACAGTTAAGAAAAGAGCATAATAGGATGGAATAGTGAAAAAGGGGAGACATATTGGGGATACTATAGGGTTGGCAAGTGATGACTACTTGACAGGAAGTATGGAGGAGGGAGAGAGGAAGGGGATTAGTCAGAAAGCAAAGGAGTGTGGCTAAGAGGATATAAATGTAATGAAAGAGGGGGGGTGTATGGGAATGGGGGTAGGGTAGGGGAGTGCAGTGAGCCCGATCAAAGCAGGTTGCTGAACACTGCAAGTGCAAACAAAAAAACAATCTACAGCTAGGTAAGAAACCTGTTCCTTAATGCTGTTGTTGTCGGAATGCCTTTGGAATTTGTGGTCCTGCTATCTGTTAAGCTTGAGCTACAAAAGTTACAGCATGGCAGGTATACAAGTATGCACTGCAGCTAAGCAACCACTGGTTGATTACATTGTTAATTACTGAGCTAACAATCCTAAAGGATCTTTTTAAGCCTAGCCATGCTTCCTAAATGTATTTGATAAGTTTTGATACTGTTCATTTTACAGGGGGTATAACGTGGGTATGAACGGTCAAGCATTTGCAATCTTCCTAATAGAAAGGATAATCCTTCTTTCAAATAGGGACATAGATGGCAGACTGGGTTAAATTTACAATTCCCTGGCCACTGATTCAAGTTGTGTGCGAATGGAGAGGAATTCTATTCCAGAGAATGGGTAGTCAGTGATGTGTTATTTTGGTGCTGGGAGGAAACTGCAGTGCTTAGATATAGAACATATGAACATAGTAGAGCTATAAATAACAAGCAAACTCCACATAGTAACTAGAAATCAGGCTTACACTACAGATCCTAATGCAGCAAGCATTGCCCACCATGCCAGTTAGTGTACAACAGGTCAGCTGTGTGCCACACCTCTTCATTCTCCAGTAGGTAACTATCCTTTCCAGTTGAGGGTGAACTTGCAGAATTTGTAAAAGAACTGTTATGTTTCAGAACTTTCAGGGGATCTTGGGTAAGACATTACTTTCTCCTAGAATGCAGGAAAAGGATATGCCAATCACTATCTCAACATTTTATATATTGCTTGCTATCTCTTATTAGTGGAGCTTATATACTTCTGGCTTGGGAGGAAAAAAAAACAATAGTCACTCTTTTGTTTAAGTATTCCTTAGTAAATAGGTTTGCAATTGCTACCTGTATACACAATGTCGCTGTCTACAAATTCTTACTAAACTTGTCTTCATTCAGGCCTATACATTTGTTCATTCCATGTCTTTGGTCAGTTCTGTTCAACATAATTTCAGACCTGGTCACAATACCTTTACTCTGCTAAACAGGCTTACTGTTGGGACCTTTATCTACATGTGAAAACTATCTTTTGTGAAGGCCATTATAGTGCAAAATGAAATTGCTAAGGCAAATTTTTGTGAGTCTGATCCACAGTCATGTTACCATATTCACTATGCAGCTGTATCATTGACTTAAACCATTTTAACATAACACCACAATATTAAGTGATTTCATTTCTGATTTTACTAATTTTACAGTGTTATATCTCAAAATGTACAAAAGAGGGATGCACCTCACATGATGCATTACTTTTGTGTTTTTCAAGCTAAACCTCAACAACCAGGCAGCAGACTTTTACTCCTAAATGGAGAATTGCAAACTCCTGTGCCACCCTGGAATCTGTGCCACTGTATTGTGTCATATTATACTTTTTGTGTAGCACGCGTGGGTACAACTGTATCATCATCATAATAGTCTATTGTTTGTGTCTCCCCCCCCCCCCAACTCCAGTGAAAAGAGTTCTCTGAGCTAAATTGGATTATCCTGGTCAACCAATGGAAATAATGAAGTAAATAAATACAGAACCATCACTGAAATGTTTGTGTTTTATCTGAGTTGTATAAGCACTGTTATCCTCTAAAAAGCAAGCTGAAATCATGTTACATGTTCATATTTTCTTTACTGGCACGCAGTGTTTGGCTAACATGTTGTGATAACAGGGTTGTGACTGTTATGAGCTACATATATTTTGGGGGTTAGCATAATTTAGAAAATAAAATGCCTTTAGAGCTGAATATGATGGCAGACAATGGGATGGGATGATATATAATGAATTAGCATTTTATTTATAGAAAAGGTGGTCTAGGAGAACCCTGGTAATATTCAACAGGTAATGAAAGAGGGATTAGCTAAAATATTATGTATGGAAACTAACTAAATAACCTAACCAATAATAAATATACTTTCACTATATATCTATGCTTTTCTGGCAATATTTTTATGTAATGCCTGTGAAACCCAAGTAACTGTAATGAAGGAAGACCATTTCCAGCGTTGGTGATGCCAAGAACATTGCTGTATGGCATGGGACAAGGACTTTGTTACACATGTTGTTATTTCTATTATTTCTTTTACTATTTATTGTTATTAACAGTCAGTAGACCCATTTCAGGGGTGGTCAAGGTCTCTTATTTCAATGAAAAGGAGAAATGTAACCTCAACCTTGTTAAAATATACTAGCTTTATTTTAACAGCTGTCAGAATATTTTTAACTTTTATCTATGCAATCAGCAGGAAAAAAGTTGTAACCTCAGACTGACATTGTTTTTCAAAGGGGTGAAATTACAGAAATGCAGTGCAACCACCAAACGGAAGCATCTTTACTACATTTGAACTGAAATACCTTTTCTTCTATCTCAGGGGCCCATATGGTATGAGAAATGTCTGTCTTCTGATGTTTCAACAATAAGAGCAGCTACAGAACCAGCTGATACCGCAAGTAGATTCTCATACTGAACATATTTGCAACTAATTCAGCTCTGACATTTGCTTAGCTGTTTATTGAACACAGTCATGAAGTATGCTGATCACACATTGAAAGGTCTCCCAAACGTAGTTCTACTTTCCTTTCAAGTTTCCATTTTAGCTAGGCCTGGCTCTGGTAATGGGATGCTCTAAGTTTGTTAGCACTGAAAGATACATTTTCTTGAGGTATTACACTATGGAACTTCAGTTTGAAAAGATAAACTTTTTTTTTAGATCTGTTTGTCCTAGATAACCACAGTCAGCATAAAAAAAAACATTAGCCAATATAATCTGTCAGTATGTTGAAAGTATTTAGCTTTATGAACAACTCCATGAACTCAGGCTGCCAGTCAGAAGTCAATGTTCCCTTTAATCTGAGAGATAACAAATATCCTGTGTGTCTCACCCAAATGTAATCCATCCCACAGACTCTGAATCAATCTTTAACACTGATTAATATCGATCAGTTCACTTCAGTAGTACAGTTTTTCTGCATCTGATTACTGATTATTTAAAATGGAAGCTTTCATCTACTTTAATACCTAATTTTATCCTTAATATGTATCCAAACTATGTGATTTGTAATTTCCTCTGTCATATGCCTTTGTCTAATCTTATACATTAAAATGACAGCATTTGTTAACTCTAGCAATAAATGTTAAATGCATGAAATGTTTGTTTTTTTTTCATTTGTGTTGTTCCAGCCAATATTTGCTGAACTTGTGATGATACAAGATATACTTAATTTACAGCTGTGGTATCATGAGGAGGCTGAGAAGAGGCGCTGGCAAATATGAGCTGGTTTAGACAAGGTGGGGTCTGTGTGAATGCGATCATGTGAGATGTGTGTGTGTGTGTGTGTGTGTGTGTGTGTGTGTGTGTGTGATCAGATAAGGTAGGGCTGTGTGGGTGTGGGTATGTGTGTGTCTGTGTGTGAATGCGATCAGGTGAGGTGGGGCTGTGTGTGCGTGCGTGTCTGTCTATGTGTAAATGTGACCAGGTGGGGTAGGGCTGTATCCTGTGGGTGTGTGTGTGTGTGTGTGTTATCCTGTGTGTTTGTGTGTGTGTGTGTGTGTCTGTGTGTCTGTGTGTGTGTGTGTGTGTGTGTGTGTGTGTGAATGCAATCACGTGAGGTAGGCTGTGTGTGTGTGTGTGTGTGTGTGTGTGTGTGTGTGTGTGTGTGTGTGTGTGTGTGTATGTGTGTGTGAATGTGATCAGATAAGGTAGGGCTGTGTGATTGTGCATGTGTGTGTGTCTGTGTGTGAATGCGATCAGGTGAGGTGGGGCTGTGTGTGTGTGTGTGTGTGTGTGTGTGTGTGTGTGTGTCTGTCTGTCTATGTGTAAATGCATTCAGGGGAGGTAGGGCTGTGTCCTGTGTGTGTGTGTGTGTGTGTGTGTGTGTGTGTGTGTGATCCTGTGTGTGTGTGTGTGTGTGTGTGTGTGTGTGTGTGTGTGTGTGTGTGTGTGTGTGTATGTGTGTGAATGCAATCACGTGAGGTAGGCTGTGTGTGTGTGTGTGTGTGTGTGTGTGTGTGTGTGTGAATGTGATCAGATAAGGTAGGGCTGTGTGGTTGTGCATGTGTGTGTGTCTGTGTGTGAATGCGATCAGGTGAGGTGGGGCTGTGTGTGTGTGTGTGCGTGTGTGCGTGTGTGCGTGTGTGTGTGTGTGTGTGTGTGTGTGTGTGTGTGTGTGTGTGTGTGTGTGTGTCTGTCTATGTGTAAATGCAATCAGGTGAGGTAGGGCTGTATCCTGTGTGTGTGTGTGTGTGTGTGTGTGTGTGTGTGTGTGTGATCATGTGAGGTAGGGCTGTGTGTGTGTGTGTGTGTGTGTGTGTGTGTGTGTGTGTGTGTGTACGTGTGTGTATGAATGATCAGGTAAGGTAGGGCTGTGTGTGTGTGTGTGTGTGTGTGTGTGTGTGTGTGTGTGTGTGTGTGTGATCGCGCATGTGTGCGCTTTTGAATGGGTGTGAAGAGACTGTCGTAACTCCACACTCCCCTAGACTAATGAGCAAATCTTGCAGTACTGGGAGGGAAACACCAGACATCAGGGAAACTCTGTATACTGCATCCTAAAGGCACTTATAAAGGTAAAAGAACATGCTTTACAGAATGAAAAAAATGGTGTGGGGGGAACACCCGACACAGGGATACTCTTATTGTTCTCTAAAGGCACTTCAACAGATTCAAAACCAGTATCCTTGGCACTCATACACAGCTCTTTAGCAGTGCATCAGTCCACTGTACCACCACCACTAGATATCAGGTGTACTCCTACCAAATTATCTCAAGTCTTTGAAAATAAAAAAAAAGTTAAAATAAAGGGGGGGGGGTGATCAAACCCTGAACCCTTGGCAAACAAAGCAGCTTGTTAATCAGGAGCCTTAACCCTTTATGCTAACTGAAGAGTAGATCTTGCAGTCTAATTTTTGCATACTAAAAAGTATGAAACTGTAATATTTGGCATTATTCACTGATTACAATGATCTGTGAGTGATGAGGAACAGGGCACATATAAGTGACAACATCAGGAGCATTGTGTAAAATCATAGACAGTTGAAAGGGAAGAGGGTGTGTTCATGTGGGGGGGAGGCTTTGGGACTGAACTGGAAGGAATGTTAGGCAGTACCAGGGGGAATGTTTAAACTATTACCTGCACTCACTTAAAAAGTTAATAGTACAACAGGTCTAGCACCATGATACACCTTGTGAACAATATGAGGAGTGAAATCCTATTCTGGCATTACTGACTGACTGTCAGGATCCTTCATTTACAAGGGCAGGAACAAAAATACGAATATACATCAGGGACAGTCAGGGACAGGTAAGGGTATGTCACTGTATGTGTGTGTTTGAATGTGTTAATTGATGTCTCCTTGACAGATTATTTTAAAGTTAAGGCCTTAATTACCAAATTTTTGGGTTGCTATAAATTCATGAAAGTTTAGATGCTCCTCCCCTTAGACTTATAGTGGCTAGTGCAGACACTAAAATTGCACCTATGGAGAATTATGTGGCTAAGTTCTTGCAGAAAGAGCCCATTAAGCGTTCTTTTTTCACAGACTGATATGATTTTATTAGAAGTACCAAATCTGTATTGGTGTGTGAAAAAGATACTATAGATATTAAATCTTTATATTCAGTTACTCCCAATGACCTTGGGTGCCGTACGGTATGTGGGGTATAAGCTTTTTAAAGCCACTTGTTTATTTGATGCAAGCATTGCTAATGGAAATCTCAGCTGCCATCTTATCTTATAATTTTATCAAATTTGAATTTTGCCTTTACAGACAAGTAACCAGTGTGGCAACAGGAGCATAGATAGCTCCCAATTTTGACAATATTTTTATGACTGGTTGGGAAAATAGTTATGTTTTTAAATCTAGGCTTGTGGAATATTTTCTTTCTATAAACATTTTATTGATGATATCTGTTGCTATGAAGAAGGGGTTTGCAGAGCTTGAAAGTCTTATGGTCTAGTTAAACCAAACTACTGAATAGCTGAAGTTTGTGTTTCATTACTTTGAATCAAGCATTAATGCTTTAGACTTGGAAATTTATGTGAAAAATGGGTCTCTTCTGCCCAAAATTTAAAATAGAAGTAGTCCACTGTAATGCTTATCAGTATTATGAAAGTATACCCGTGACCCTGAAGAAGAAGGTTGTTAAAGGGAAGTTCATGAAAGTGAGTTGCCTTACTGATGAGATCAGGATTTTCAAAGATAAAGTGCACACAACATGATGGTTTTTAAGCAGAGGTTCCCCTGCCAAAAGAGTTAGTAATCTTTTTACCGAAGTAAAGAAAAGCGGGGGTTTAATTTATCAATCAGTAAGACTGGCTGAAAAAGCAAAGAGTGCTACAGGAAGCAGTGATTTCAGAGCTGCAATGGTAGTTACCTCTCCTTTTTGTGAAAAGGTTATTGGGGCACTGCTTGCAAATAACTAGAAAATTTGTGGTGCATTCTCGATTCTTGTTGACCAAGTTGGGGGACAGGCCTGTGTTTGCAAGAAAGGAAGGAAGGAAGGAGTTTAAAAGACAAGTTACAAATGATATTAAAGAAGCTGTCACCTCAACTTGAGTTAAAAGTCCAGGCTCTTTCAGGTGTATTGGTTGTAACCAAAGTAAGTTTATTAACCATGGAGTGTAGTACCTGGAATTAGACAAAGGTAAAATCTGTTTGCTAGGGATTTTTACCTGTATATCAAAATGTTTAGTGTATGCAGTTTTGCTGCAGCAACTGTGAAACATTTTATATTGACACGACTTCCAGGAAGTTACACATGAGCATATGCATGCTATTGAACTGAAAGACAAATCTAGTGTGTTATACAGACATCCTGCAGTTTGTGAACAAGACAACCGATTTTTATTCTCTGTGAATGATGAAGTTAAAAGTTTCAGGTTTAGACATGAAGCAGAACATGAACTTGAATGCAAAGAGTATTGCTGGCAGGTTAGACTTGTTGCTTGTGAAATCTCCAGGTCTCAATGATTTTGTAAATGTAAAAATATACTTGATAAGAAGGAAGATGGGTCACTGATCATATGACTTAGAACACCATATTTAAGGAATGTTTTGTTTTTATATCGTCAGTCTGATGGAGTTTTTTCTAGGGATGAAACACTATAAACTCTGATATTACAGATTGTATTTATTTTCTTATTTGTTGCTTTTTGTTTCATTTTCACATTTGTAATTTCAGTTTGCTCAATGTTTTAACACAGCTCCACAGAGTTAGGTGACCAGCAATTGCTCTGCTTTATTCATCTGCAATCCAATGAATCTGTTAGATTGTGCTAATCATTAGTACAGTTTTGTATTGTATTTTGCACTTTTAAACTGTATTTTTGCTACAGTGCTATTTTTTTTAAATCTGTTCTTGCTGATTTATTGCACTTTTGTCTGCTGTAGCATTGATTAGATTCATACCTGCTGAATCTGGTTCTGTCTGTTAAACTGAGCACTAAACCAGACTATCTTTTGCTGGAGAGGCCCCCCCCCTGCACCCTTGTGACATGAGTGTGCAGTTAGGACTCATCTGATTGAATGTTGCTGGCATAGGGCTCAGTTATGAGCTTTTTTATTGATTAAATTGTTTAATTCAGTTTACTAACTGTTGCTACGTAAGCCCTGCATTTGCGTGGCTTTGCACTTGTTTTAACAGAACTCCACAGAGTTAGGTGACCAGCCACTGCTCTGCTGTATTCATCTGTTTAAAGTGTAGCACACCTCCATGTGCCATCACACACTATAGGGCTGTGGGGATACCATTGGTGGTTATAGATGCAAAAACTTCAGTAGATAAATTTTACCTTAGTACCTGCCTGTGATCCGGGCAAGTAGTCCTTAAATTGCACTTAGCTGCTCAGGGAGCACCTCAGCTGCACTTTTGCCCCTCAAACAGTCCCAAAGCCACCAAATCTACAATAGTGTCATACCATTTAGAGAAGAGAACCCCCGCTAGTATAGACCCTTTATATTGCACCCCATTAGTATACACCCCATATATAGCATCCAGTTATACCACACTCCTCCATTTTCTCTCCCCACTGTGAAAACAGTATTTAACCTAGCATTATGGAGTGTCAGTTTCCCTCCATTTTTCCTTCCAGCCTGATTAACATGGGTATCGTGAGTCAGTGCAGCAACTGCCTCATGTACACTGACAACTATCTACTCCTAAATCACCCAAGTACAATTTGTGAGAGATGCATCTGCACTAAGAATCATTCGACACACAAACCATCATACACAGAGGTACTCACCAGAAATCTACCAAAACACCAGAGACCTTCTAAACACAAACATATTACACCTAATACTGCATCTACAGTACCCACACACATAAAAACACAAGCACCAGTGTCTCACTAGATAAGCCCCTAAGGCAAAGCACATCTAAACCAAATTATTTTGTCATAGATGACTCCATTGTGAGACACACAGATGTCCCACTCACCAGGCTGGACAAGGAGAAGGTTACGGTCAGCTGTCTAGGGTGCCAGGATCCATCAGATCACACATGCACTTAAGCCTCTCAGCAACAAGTACTGTTATGAATCCATTATAGTCCAAGTTGGTGTGAATGACTTGAGACGTACCTCACTGGACTATATGAAGGCAGACATGATTTAGCTCTATGAATGTGTGTCCCAGGCAGATATGTTTCTAGCCTTGAGCAGCATTTTACCATTACCTAGGATGATACCACAATATAAACAAAAAATGATTGAGTTCAACAATGAGCTTAGTTTCTGGTGCCATTCTAAGTGGATCCAGTTCCTGTCAGCCTGGGATGACATGGTTAATAGACCATGCTGCTTTACCAGAGATGGTCTTCACTGGTCATTTCTAGGCTTTCGGTTACTGGCTAAGGCACTTGCCTCCCCATAGTGCCTTTTTTTGGGCAAGGTCTCAAGAACAAAATTTCTGACATGAAAATATCACTCACAAATAAATTAAGGGTTATGTTTGCTAAATGCTAGGATTTTAAATCAGAAACTGCACTCTCTGGAAGCACTCCTCTCCCTGGAAGATGTTGACATCTGTGCAGTCACAGAAACTTGGTTCAGGGCCAGAGAAAGTACCCCGGCCTTGCAAGGGTTCAATGCCTTCCACACTTTTAGACCACAAAATGAACGTGTGAGAACTAAAGGAGGAGTATCTATCTTCATCAAAGATAAATACACCTCTAGACTGGTTAGACAGAAAAACTCCATGAAGTTACTCCAAGTTCAACTAACTGTGGGTAAGACCCCCCTCCCCCCCCCCCGTCAAGTAGTCATTAACTGTAGGTCACTTCAGTGAACCAAGATACCCATGCTGCTTAATTGGACCTACTTGATTCAATCAAATTGCAACCCAGCACTCTAGTCATGGGCAATTTTAATTATCTCTCCATTGACTGGGAAAATTAAATGAGTACAAACATACTTGCATAAAGGTTCCTGGGTTTGTTAACACTAATGCCCTGGAATAAATTGTATGCACCCCACAAGGCTCAAATATTGTCGACCTGGTCCTCATCAACATGGGTGACTGTTGCACCACCACAAGTATAGGACACTCACTGGTTAAATCTCATCACAAATCAGTCACATTTGAAGTAGCTATAACACCTGAGCCCTCCTATGTGAAGTTAGGCTAAAATTTTCACCAAAGCTAATTACACACTCCCAAGGGATGGCATAAATAATTTCCAAGCTCCTGTTCCCACAGATGCCAACTATACTAAGGTATACACAAATTCCCTGCACAAACACTTACACAAATGTATTGACAGCTGTACCTGATAGGAGCAAAACAAGCCTCCCGGTGGACATTTAAAATTAATAAGTTATACAACAAGAGGATGATGTTATTGTGTAAGGATAAAAAAGAGAGTTCTCAGCACTGGAAGAACACCCTCCTCTGCTTGAACAACAAATAAGACAACTTGAAAATCGTCTTAGGGTAACTTTGAAAAAACAATTTAGCAACCACAGCTAAGGATAACCATAAGGCATTCTTCAGATTTATTTGTAACCTAAAAGGTAGGACCCAGACGTATGCTGAACTAGCTGTGGATGGCATCACACACATTGATCCTGCTAAAATAGCTAACCTATTAGCCGACAAGTTTGGCAAAAATTTCACCCCCTTGTCCCCTCCAAACATTCCACAAAGCATTCCTTCTACATCTCCCCCACCTTGCATCGCCAAATAGCAAGTTATTAATGCTCTCTCCAAGGCCAAATATGCAGCCTCTATGGGACTAGATGGCATCCCAGGTTGCGTTTAAATTCTTTAAAACATGTGTTAATAACTCCATTAGGTACTCTCTTCAACCACAAGCTGAGTACTGGTTTTGTCCCTGCTGAATGGAAAACACCAACTGTCACCTCCCTTCATAAAGGGTGTAGAGCAGCAGACCCTGGGAACTACAGACCCATAATCTTAACCATTCTTATATGTAAGGCAATGGAATTAATCATCATAGACCTTATAAATGAGGATATAGGTGATCTACAAACCCTTGATCCAACACAGTTTGGTTTGTCAAGGGCAGGCCATGCCTGTTAAACCTGGTGGACTTCATCAAAAACATCACCAGAGCCATAAATGAAGGCAAATCTTTGCATACAGCCTACCTTGACTTAGTCAAGGTCTTTGACACAATCCCACATTCGGTCATTATTGATAAACTCTCCCAGTTGAATATCAAACCTTATGTCATAAGGTGGGTTGCTAAATGGCTCACTGACAGATCACACTAAGTCAAAGTTGGGGACTTTACCTCAGTCAGCAGACCTGTCACCAGTGGGGTTCCACAGGGTCAGTGCTGGGCCTCCTATTGTTTGGAATATACTTCTCAGAAGTTCAGACCGAAACAGAGGGCTGTGTCTGACTGAGTTTTGCTGATGACTGCAAATTAGGTGCAATCACTGAATACCCAAACAATGTGAATTTACTTCAAGAGGAGGTTACACAAACCAACGATTGGTGCCAAAGCCATGGACTCAAACTCAATGCTAAAAAATACATTATCATCCCCTTCAGTAAAAAGAATATCCTGGCAGACTATCATATAAATGATAATATCCTAAGTAACAACTCAGTATTGAGAGACTTTGGAATGCAAGTTGAATGTAGCCTAAACTTTGACCACCATGTGTCTACTGTGGTAAGGAAGACATTCTATGTCGTACATCTCATTAGTAAAGGCTTTGCCTCAAGAGTGAAAGAGGTCAAAACACCTGACCTTCATCAAGCCAATAATTGAGTATAATGCTTTCTTGGGTATATGTCTTACCAGGCACCTGCAGCAATTTGAGAGACCTCAGAGATTTCTAACCAAGAAAATTCAGGGTCTCCAGCACATTTCATACATTGTCAGACTGAAGTTACTGTCACTGTACTCAGTAGTGTGCACACTACTTAGAGGAGACTTCTACTTGTCCTACAGAACAATCTTGGATCCAAACTTAATGGAAATGCTGCACATCCACAAGTCAAATGGGACAAGGGTCACCTGCTCCAGGGACATTAACCTGGCCTGTGACATAAATAGGACAAGCTGAAGAGACAGATATGTCTCTCAGAGGTTGCCACTGCTCTGGAATAGGCTACCAATTCACATCAAAAAAGTCCCTCTATGAACCTATTTAAGTGTAGCCTGAATGACTGGATGGAAAACTGTAAATTCCTGCTGGGAATTGTACCTATGACCCTCCTAGATATGGGCAGTCGTTGCTAACTTATATCTTGAGTTTAGGCAAGATCCTTTATATTCAGTTTCTCTAGTATTACATTGGGTACACATTACTAGGCTTATAAAGACTTTTGGGTCAATAGCCCAGTAACCACCTATTTAAATGGTAATAGCAAAGACAATAAAGCAAGACTAAGCAAAATCTAGGCACTGTGTTTGTAACACACACTGTTTCATAGCCTGTTCATTATTTCACTCTATGGGGTGTATGGGGGAAGGATGTTAGTTAGAGTGGGGCATTTGTTTGGATTAAATATTAGTCTATGTACTGTAGTGAGCTGGAGGAAGTCCAGGTAATTTGTGAATTCTAACCAGTTGAGGGATTGGAGGGTAACACAATGATGAGTGGAATATTTGGCTTTGGTGGCAAATTTAGAAATGTTGTTATAACAGCTTTCAAGTTTGGAAGTGATACAAGAGGATACGTTAGTTAGTAGCAAGGCGATGTGCAGAAGGAAGGGAAGGAGTTAAGAGGAGGCCAGAGTATGTCTGGTAAAAGTAGAGAGGAAGTGGTTGTTCCTGTATAGCATACCTAGTTTTCGATGGGTTTTCTTTATATTTTGATGAATATGGATGTTGAACTTGAGGTGTTCATCTATAGTTTCACCGAGTAGCTCGGCAAAGGGAAGAACTTTGATCAGAGAGTTGCTTTGGCTAAGGACTTGGAAGGAATTTTTATCAAAAGAAAAGGATTTTGTGGGTGTGAATATTAGTATTTTAGATTTGTTAGCATTGAGAGAAAGGAGATTTTGGCGCATCCAGATCTCAGTAGTTGAGAAGGCAGTCTAAGTTTTAGATAGGAGTTCAGGGAGGTTAGAAGCAGAGCAGACAAGTGTAGAGTCATCTGCATATTGGGTGACATTGTCATTAGGAATAGCAGAGTGAAAGTTATTAAACAGCATTGGTCCGAGGATGGACCCCTGTAGTACTCAGGTGGGAGTGGGTAAGAAAGGTGAGGTGCCTTTTTCCATTTCACAGCCTGAGACCTATCTGACAGATAGCTTGAGAACCAGGAAAGAGTGTTTGGGAGAGATTTAAGTTTGAGAGGTGACTTAGAAGGTGCTTATGGGAAACCGTATCAAATGTTTTAGAGAGATCTAGAAGCACTGTGGATACTAAGTTCCCAGACTCGGCTTGATTGATAGTTTCTAAGAATGAGAGTAGAGCTGTTATGGTGCTATGTCCTGGTTGGAAGCCATGCTGGGTAGGGGTAAGAAGTTGGTTTTTAGTCAAAAAAGCATAAGTTGGAGGTGGATGCATTTTTCTAGGATTCTGGAGATTGGAGAGAGAAGAGCTATAGGGCGGAAGTTTGAAATGTTAGTGTTTTTGCCTCCCTTTTGGAGAGGAATAATAACGGTGGAATGCCAGAGTTTAGGGACATAGGATTCCTTTATGGATCTATTAATTAGGATATTAATTGGAGAGCTATAACATTGGCAGCAGACTTGAGAAAGGAAGAGGGGATGTTGTCAGGTGCATTGGAGCAAAGTTTAAGTTTGGATAGAAGTCTTTTTATGTAGTTAATGGAGACAGGTTTAAACTCAAACATAGGGGGGAAATTATTTGGGGACTTAGATGAGGTGGAATGTAGGAGAGATGGGTCGTTGTTGGGAAAAGTTTTCGTTAGGTCTGATATTGACTCTATAAAGAAAGTGTTGAATAGTGAGGCTAATTCGAGGTCAGATTTACTTGGGTCCGGACAGGGGTTATTTTTGGAGCCTGGATTGAGGAGTGAGTTTATGGACTTCCAAAAAAGCCTAGGGTTTGGGGGATGATTGGACTGGAGCCTAGTGTAGTAGGATTTTTTTCTCTTACAAGATTTGTTTATTTGCAAAGTTATGGAGCTGTGTATATTGGAGAAGGGTTTTGGGAAGTTTAATATTTTAGTAAAGTTTCCAGGATTTGTCACTTTGATGCATAATTTCCTTTGTTTCTTTGGTTAGCTAAGGGGCAGTTATAGTTTTTAGTCTTTTTTTCCTTGGTGGAGCTAGGGAGCCAAGGGGCAGTTATGGTTTTTATTCTTTTTTTCCCTTGGTGGAGCTAGGGGAATTTAGAGCATCTAGGAAAGTAGAATTAAAGTGGTCTATGGCTTTTTTGAGTGGAAGGGTTTTTAGAATGTTCCAATTAATTTGTTTGAAATAGTTAGAGAAGGTTTTTGGGGTCAAATTTACTAAGGTTGCAGGTCTGAATATATTCATGTTGGTGTGGATGGGAGGTGGTTGCTCGGTAAATGAAAGCTGGATGGTGGTCACTAATAGAGTCAGGGATGGTGCCAGAGTTGGTAATTTTATTTGGATGGGTGACTAAGATCCAGTCAAGAGTGGATCCTGGGGGATTTGTTTTATTGGGTCTGATGATTGAGTGGGTTACGTGAGTAAAGTTAAAGAGATTAATGGACAGGAGTGTGCAGTTAGGACTCATCTGATTGAATGTTGCTGGCATAGGGCTCAGTTATGAGCTTTTTTATTGATTAAATTGTTTAATTCAGTTTACTAACTGTTGCTACGTAAGCCCTGCATTTGCGTGGCTTTGCACTTGTTTTAACAGAACTCCACAGAGTTAGGTGACCAGCCACTGCTCTGCTGTATTCATCTGTTTAAAGTGTAGCACACCTCCATGTGCCATCACACACTATAGGGCTGTGGGGATACCATTGGTGGTTATAGATGCAAAAACTTCAGTAGATAAATTTTACCTTAGTACCTGCCTGTGATCCGGGCAAGTAGTCCTTAAATTGCACTTAGCTGCTCAGGGAGCACCTCAGCTGCACTTTTGCCCCTCAAACAGTCCCAAAGCCACCAAATCTACAATAGTGTCATACCATTTAGAGAAGAGAACCCCCGCTAGTATAGACCCTTTATATTGCACCCCATTAGTATACACCCCATATATAGCATCCAGTTATACCACACTCCTCCATTTTCTCTCCCCACTGTGAAAACAGTATTTAACCTAGCATTATGGAGTGTCAGTTTCCCTCCATTTTTCCTTCCAGCCTGATTAACATGGGTATCGTGAGTCAGTGCAGCAACTGCCTCATGTACACTGACAACTATCTACTCCTAAATCACCCAAGTACAATTTGTGAGAGATGCATCTGCACTAAGAATCATTCGACACACAAACCATCATACACAGAGGTACTCACCAGAAATCTACCAAAACACCAGAGACCTTCTAAACACAAACATATTACACCTAATACTGCATCTACAGTACCCACACACATAAAAACACAAGCACCAGTGTCTCACTAGATAAGCCCCTAAGGCAAAGCACATCTAAACCAAATTATTTTGTCATAGATGACTCCATTGTGAGACACACAGATGTCCCACTCACCAGGCTGGACAAGGAGAAGGTTACGGTCAGCTGTCTAGGGTGCCAGGATCCATCAGATCACACATGCACTTAAGCCTCTCAGCAACAAGTACTGTTATGAATCCATTATAGTCCAAGTTGGTGTGAATGACTTGAGACGTACCTCACTGGACTATATGAAGGCAGACATGATTTAGCTCTATGAATGTGTGTCCCAGGCAGATATGTTCCTAGCCTTGAGCAGCATTTTACCATTACCTAGGATGATACCACAATATAAACAAAAAATGATTGAGTTCAACAATGAGCTTAGTTTCTGGTGCCATTCTAAGTGGATCCAGTTCCTGTCAGCCTGGGATGACATGGTTAATAGACCATGCTGCTTTACCAGAGATGGTCTTCACTGGTCATTTTTAGGCTTTTGATTACTGGCTATGGCACTTGCCTCCCCCATACTGCCTTTTTTAGGCAAGGTCTCAAGAACAAAATTTCTGACATGAAAATATCACTCATAAATAAATTAAGGGTTATGTTTGCTAAATGCTAGGATTTTAAATCAGAAACTGCACTCTCTGGAAGCACTCCTCTCCCTGGAAGATGTTGACATCTGTGCAGTCACAGAAACTTGGTTCAGGGCCAGAGAAAGTACCCCGGCCTTGCAAGGGTTCAATGCCTTCCACACTTTTAGACCACAAAATGAACGTGTGAGAACTAAAGGAGGAGTATCTATCTTCATCAAAGATAAATACACCTCTAGACTGGTTAGACAGAAAAACTCCATGAAGTTACTCCAAGTTCAACTAACTGTGGGTAAGACCCCCCTCCCCCCCCCCCGTCAAGTAGTCATTAACTGTAGGTCACTTCAGTGAACCAAGATACCCATGCTGCTTAATTGGACCTACTTGATTCAATCAAATTGCAACCCAGCACTCTAGTCATGGGCAATTTTAATTATCTCTCCATTGACTGGGAAAATTAAATGAGTACAAACATACTTGCATAAAGGTTCCTGGGTTTGTTAACACTAATGCCCTGGAATAAATTGTATGCACCCCCACAAGGGGCTCAAATATTGTCGACCTGGTCCTCATCAACATGGGTGACTGTTGCACCACCACAAGTATAGGACACTCACTGGTTAAATCTCATCACAAATCAGTCACATTTGAAGTAGCTATAACACCTGAGCCCTCCTATGTGAAGTTAGGCTAAAATTTTCACCAAAGCTAATTACACACTCCCAAGGGATGGCATAAATAATTTCCAAGCTCCTGTTCCCACAGATGCCAACTATACTAAGGTATACACAAATTCCCTGCACAAACACTTACACAAATGTATTGACAGCTGTACCTGATAGGAGCAAAACAAGCCTCCCGGTGGACATTTAAAATTAATAAGTTATACAACAAGAGGATGATGTTATTGTGTAAGGATAAAAAAGAGAGTTCTCAGCACTGGAAGAACACCCTCCTCTGCTTGAACAACAAATAAGACAACTTGAAAATCGTCTTAGGGTAACTTTGAAAAAACAATTTAGCAACCACAGCTAAGGATAACCATAAGGCATTCTTCAGATTTATTTGTAACCTAAAAGGTAGGACCCAGACGTATGCTGAACTAGCTGTGGATGGCATCACACACATTGATCCTGCTAAAATAGCTAACCTATTAGCCGACAAGTTTGGCAAAAATTTCACCCCCTTGTCCCCTCCAAACATTCCACAAAGCATTCCCTCTACATCTCCCCCACCTTGCATCGCCAAATAGCAAGTTATTAATGCTCTCTCCAAGGCCAAATATGCAGCCTCTATGGGACTAGATGGCATCCCAGGTTGCGTTTAAATTCTTTAAAACATGTGTTAATAACTCCATTAGGTACTCTCTTCAACCACAAGCTGAGTACTGGTTTTGTCCCTGCTGAATGGAAAACACCAACTGTCACCTCCCTTCATAAAGGGTGTAGAGCAGCAGACCCTGGGAACTGCAGACCCATAATCTTAACCATTCTTATATGTAAGGCAATGGAATTAATCATCATAGACCTTATAAATGAGGATATAGGTGATCTACAAACCCTTGATCCAACACAGTTTGGTTTGTCAAGGGCAGGCCATGCCTGTTAAACCTGGTGGACTTCATCAAAAACATCACCAGAGCCATAAATGAAGGCAAATCTTTGCATACAGCCTACCTTGACTTAGTCAAGGTCTTTGACACAATCCCACATTCGGTCATTATTGATAAACTCTCCCAGTTGAATATCAAACCTTATGTCATAAGGTGGGTTGCTAAATGGCTCACTGACAGATCACACTAAGTCAAAGTTGGGGACTTTACCTCAGTCAGCAGACCTGTCACCAGTGGGGTTCCACAGGGTCAGTGCTGGGCCTCCTATTGTTTGGAATATACTTCTCAGAAGTTCAGACCGAAACAGAGGGGCTGTGTCTGACTGAGTTTTGCTGATGACTGCAAATTAGGTGCAATCACTGAATACCCAAACAATGTGAATTTACTTCAAGAGGAGGTTACACAAACCAACGATTGGTGCCAAAGCCATGGACTCAAACTCAATGCTAAAAAATACATTATCATCCCCTTCAGTAAAAAGAATATCCTGGCAGACTATCATATAAATGATAATATCCTAAGTAACAACTCAGTATTGAGAGACTTTGGAATGCAAGTTGAATGTAGCCTAAACTTTGACCACCATGTGTCTACTGTGGTAAGGAAGACATTCTATGTCGTACATCTCATTAGTAAAGGCTTTGCCTCAAGAGTGAAAGAGGTCAAAACACCTGACCTTCATCAAGCCAATAATTGAGTATAATGCTTTCTTGGGTATATGTCTTACCAGGCACCTGCAGCAATTTGAGAGACCTCAGAGATTTCTAACCAAGAAAATTCAGGGTCTCCAGCACATTTCATACATTGTCAGACTGAAGTTACTGTCACTGTACTCAGTAGTGTGCACACTACTTAGAGGAGACTTCTACTTGTCCTACAGAACAATCTTGGATCCAAACTTAATGGAAATGCTGCACATCCGCAAGTCAAATGGGACAAGGGTCACCTGCTCCAGGGACATTAACCTGGCCTGTGACATAAATAGGACAAGCTGAAGAGACAGATATGTCTCTCAGAGGTTGCCACTGCTCTGGAATAGGCTACCAATTCACATCAAAAAAGTCCCTCTATGAACCTATTTAAGTGTAGCCTGGATGACTGGATGGAAAACTGTAAATTCCTGCTGGGAATTGTACCTATGACCCTCCTAGATATGGGCAGTCGTTGCTAACTTATATCTTGAGTTTAGGCAAGATCCTTTATATTCAGTTTCTCTAGTATTACATTGGGTACACATTACTAGGCTTATAAAGACTTTTGGGTCAATAGCCCAGTAACCACCTATTTAAATGGTAATAGCAAAGACAATAAAGCAAGACTAAGCAAAATCTAGGCACTGTGTTTGTAACACGCACTGTTTCATAGCCTGTTCATTATTTCACTCTATGGGGTGTATGGGGGAAGGATGTTAGTTAGAGTGGGGCATTTGTTTGGATTAAATATTAGTCTATGTACTGTAGTGAGCTGGAGGAAGTCCAGGTAATTTGTGAATTCTAACCAGTTGAGGGATTGGAGGGTAACACAATGATGAGTGGAATATTTGGCTTTGGTGGCAAATTTAGAAATGTTGTTATAACAGCTTTCAAGTTTGGAAGTGATACAAGAGGATACGTTAGTTAGTAGCAAGGCGATGTACAGAAGGAAGGGAAGGAGTTAAGAGGAGGCCAGAGTATGTCTGGTAAAAGTAGAGAGGAAGTGGTTGTTCCTGTATAGCATACCTAGTTTTCGATGGGTTTTCTTTATATTTTGATGAATATGGATGTTGAACTTGAGGTGTTCATCTATAGTTTCACCGAGTAGCTCGGCAAAGGGAAGAACTTTGATCAGAGAGTTGCTTTGGCTAAGGACTTGGAAGGAATTTTTATCAAAAGAAAAGGATTTTGTGGGTGTGAATATTAGTATTTTAGATTTGTTAGCATTGAGAGAAAGGAGATTTTGGCGCATCCAGATCTCAGTAGTTGAGAAGGCAGTCTAAGTTTTAGATAGGAGTTCAGGGAGGTTAGAAGCAGAGCAGACAAGTGTAGAGTCATCTGCATATTGGGTGACATTGTCATTAGGAATAGCAGAGTGAAAGTTATTAAACAGCATTGGTCCGAGGATGGACCCCTGTAGTACTCAGGTGGGAGTGGGTAAGAAAGGTGAGGTGCCTTTTTTCCATTTCACAGCCTGAGACCTATCTGACAGATAGCTTGAGAACCAGGAAAGAGTGTTTGGGAGAGATTTAAGTTTGAGAGGTGACTTAGAAGGTGCTTATGGGAAACCGTATCAAATGTTTTAGAGAGATCTAGAAGCACTGTGGATACTAAGTTCCCAGACTCTCGGCTTGATTGATAGTTTCTAAGAATGAGAGTAGAGCTGTTATGGTGCTATGTCCTGGTTGGAAGCCATGCTGGGTAGGGGTAAGAAGTTGGTTTTTAGTCAAAAAAGCATAAGTTGGAGGTGGATGCATTTTTCTAGGATTCTGGAGATTGGAGAGAGAAGAGCTATAGGGCGGAAGTTTGAAATGTTAGTGTTTTTGCCTCCCTTTTGGAGAGGAATAATAACGGTGGAATGCCAGAGTTTAGGGACATAGGATTCCTTTATGGATCTATTAATTAGGATATTAATTGGAGAGCTATAACATTGGCAGCAGACTTGAGAAAGGAAGAGGGGATGTTGTCAGGTGCATTGGAGCAAAGTTTAAGTTTGGATAGAAGTCTTTTTATGTAGTTAATGGAGACAGGTTTAAACTCAAACATAGGGGGGAAATTATTTGGGGACTTAGATGAGGTGGAATGTAGGAGAGATGGGTCGTTGTTGGGAAAAGTTTTCGTTAGGTCTGATATTGACTCTATAAAGAAAGTGTTGAATAGTGAGGCTAATTCGAGGTCAGATTTACTTGGGTCCGGACAGGGGTTATTTTTGGAGCCTGGATTGAGGAGTGAGTTTATGGACTTCCAAAAAAGCCTAGGGTTTGGGGGATGATTGGACTGGAGCCTAGTGTAGTAGGATTTTTTTCTCTTACAAGATTTGTTTATTTGCAAAGTTATGGAGCTGTGTATATTGGAGAAGGGTTTTGGGAAGTTTAATATTTTAGTAAAGTTTCCAGGATTTGTCACTTTGATGCATAATTTCCTTTGTTTCTTTGGTTAGCTAAGGGGCAGTTATAGTTTTTAGTCTTTTTTTCCTTGGTGGAGCTAGGGAGCCAAGGGGCAGTTATGGTTTTTATTCTTTTTTTCCCTTGGTGGAGCTAGGGAATTTAGAGCATCTAGGAAAGTAGAATTAAAGTGGTCTATGGCTTTTTTGAGTGGAAGGGTTTTTAGAATGTTCCAATTAATTTGTTTGAAATAGTTAGAGAAGGTTTTTGGGGTCAAATTTACTAAGGTTGCAGGTCTGAATATATTCATGTTGGTGTGGATGGGAGGTGGTTGCTCGGTAAATGAAAGCTGGATGGTGGTCACTAATAGAGTCAGGGATGGTGCCAGAGTTGGTAATTTTATTTGGATGGGTGACTAAGATCCAGTCAAGAGTGGATCCTGGGGGATTTGTTTTATTGGGTCTGATGATTGAGTGGGTTACGTGAGTAAAGTTAAAGAGATTAATGGACAGGAAGGGTATGGGACTGTTGATTTTATTCCAGTTGATGTTTACATTGCCTAGTATGTAAGTTTAAAGGTTAATTTCAGCTGAGGCCCATTGGAGTATGTCTTCAAGGGTTGAGACATTATTTCCAGGTGGGATATAAAGGGCAATGATATAGAGGCTTTTGTGATTATTCATTTTTAATAGACCAACTTTAAGTTCTGCATTGGCAAATTTAGGAATGGGGTTTGGTAGGGGAATTAAGGTAAGTAGATTGGAATAGATTAATGCAATGCCTCCGCCTTTTGTCTTTGGGCAGTCACATCTAAGAGTGTGAAATCCAGAGGGTACGATTTCAGAGTCAGAGATGTGGGGTTTGAGCCAAGTGTCAGAGATGGCTACAATGTCAGGTTGGTTATGACTTAACCATGCTTGAAACTGATGTGCTTTGTTGTTGAGATTCTGGGCATTGAGTGTGAAAAATTTAAGAGTATTGTAGGGGGATGAAAGGTTAGAGGAAGGGGAGGGTAATTGTTATTTGTGGGTGGGTTAGGTCCAGGGTTGGGGTGAATGTCTCCAGCTAAGATGAGGTTATTGAAGGAAGTTATTTTAGTGTGGTTTGGTTTGGATTTAGGGTATTCTGGATGGTCTAGTATTTGTTTAAGAGTAAGTGTCTTAGCAGTAGTGGAGAAAATTTTAGGATTAAAAAGGTGCAGAGGGTTGAGCTAAAAGAGAGGAGGAGATGGAAAAGAAATGATATTTTGTGTGGGAGTATGGTAAGGAGCAGAGAGTGGAAGCTGATTGGAGGTATAGGAGCTGGCATGGTATAAAGTTGTTAGGAGTAGTAGGAGGGAGATGGGGGTTTGGAGTGTTAGGAACAGTAAGGAAAGCATGGTTAGAAAAAGGTAGTTTAATATGGGAGGATTTGTAGTTGGAGAGAAGAGCTGTGGGGTGAGAGGGGGTAGTGAAAGAGTGATGTATTTAATTACTATGGGTGAAAAGAGAAGGGGTAAAACGGGAAAGGCTTTAATTGGATGGTTGACTGTGGGTGAAAGGAGGAGGGGTAAAGAGGGGAAGGCTTTGACTGGATGGTTGTCTTGAGTGAGTGGAGAGTGGTTGAAATAAAAGTAGGAATAGCAGGGGCGGTGGGAATTTTGGGCAGGGTAGGGTAGCAGAGTGAGCCCATAGGGCAAACGGAGTAGGTAGAGCCAAGGAGATGGAAGAAAGCTATTGAAAAGTTATCGGTGAAGCTGAGAAGTAGCTCAGAGGTAAGGAGGTACTGGCATAAGGCACTGTGTGTGTGTGACATTAGAAGGATGCAGAGGGTTGACAGGGGATAGGAGCTGAAAACAGAGCAATTGCAGTTTAGTAGAGTATAGTAAGTATTAATAGGGTGCCGGGCTGGCAGCCCAACACCGTAAAACTTCACTGTCAATCATGAGCGGACAGGTGATCCGCTGTGGTGACCCCTAACCGGGAAAAAGCCAAAAGAAGAAGAAGTAAGTATTAATAGGGTTAAAACAGTGCAGTGGTAAATTAATAGAACAGTTGCAGTACTTTTGGCGTGCATTAAAAGATAGGTAGTGGTTGAACAATGCCACCTTGTGGCCTAACTGAGTAAGTACAATGGTAAGCTACAAGCACTCAGAGGAGGGAGAAAGAGCCTAGGAGAGTAGAGGGAGATAAAATCCATGGTAGACTGCTAGCAAATGCATGCAGGATTAATATACAACAGTGGTAAGTATAGGATATATTTTTATTTTACTATAGGGTGCATACACGTTTAAAGTTAGTTCTTGGGGAGGTAGAGTGGTTACAGAAGCACTGCAGGATCCCGTTAGGATGTACTTTACAAAAATAGCAATAAGAATCACAAACAAAAACAACACCAGGTGGTACTTACATGCGAGCACACTGCAGTTAGCAATCACACCATCTCGCACTATCCTTGAACTGCATACATATTCTTCCCAGCTACTCTTTGCATTGTTTATTAAAAATGACAAGCTGGTCTCACTCTCAGTTCAGTTTAAGAGAGAAGTCATGAAGGAGAATTAGATTCTGGGAGAAATCATATACTTAGGCAATTATGTGGAGTGGTTAGAAATGCTAGACTGTGAGATGTGCACGCAGTGATTATGGTGCATTTGTAAGTAGTCCCATGTAAGTGTTTGCTCGAATCCACTGTCTGAAATTGTATTTTACATAATCCTGGTTGTAAGGCAGCTTGCTATACCCCTTAACCCTGTTGTTTGGATTCATTGTCTCATAAATTCAGTCACTACCCAAAGCTCATAACCACAGCTGAGGATGATGACACAGAATGAGTGTTTAGCCAAGACCTTCATCCCACGACTCAGTTCTTGCTTCATCATCCTGGTCAGAAACAGCAGCTGCAGTATTACTGCCACTGTACCCACCTGATAATCTCCATGTTCCCTCTAGCTTCACCCATGAGTAAACCCCAAATATGCTTATATTTCTCTACATTAAGGAACTCTCCCCCTCACCTTCAGAGAGCAAGCTATTCTTCCATGAAAACCATGACTCCTGATTTGGAATTGCTAAAAATATCCATGATGATCAAAAAGTACATTTTTGATCTGAACATCCTTTGAGCAGTTCCTCACTTTTTTACCTCCAGCTGTCAGTGTAACAAAGATTAAGACATTGATGAGTGTGCTGCTACAGTAGTTAGTGCTACATCCATCCCAGTACATCATGCTCATGTAAATTGCATATTTGTTTTGCATACTTTGTTAGCATGGTAAACCCATTAGACAGTAATGCCCCTTTGTAGGGTTAACCTGGGTCTACTGTCTGATTTAGAGATTTGCTCAGAGTCACATGGTATTAAAATGGAGTCCAAGGGACTCAAACTCCATATTAATGGATGAATCTCAGTAGCAACTACTGCCATAAACTTCTGCACTGAACTTTGATGCATTGCACAATGTCAGGAAGGAAACGTTTGTCTACAAAATTTTGCCTTACTCTTAACGCAATATTTTGCTGCAGAATTGATTACAACAAGGCATAAACATTAATGAAGTAGATTTGCCAAGACAAGATGAAAGGTCTACGATATGTCAGCTTTAATTAAATGCAAAAAAAAAAAAAAAAAAAAAAAGAAAAATAATTAGGCTGACAAACAGCACAAAAACATGCTACACACAAATGGAGTAAAAATAGCGTCAGCAAAAAATGAGAAAAATATGCAAATATGTTTATATCAGATGAGCTAAAGGTAAATAAGAAATGTAAGACCTCATCAAGGAAGACTGGAAGGATATTGAAATGTACATGACAATACATCACCCGTAATAACAGACCGTTATTTTAGTTATTATACAGCACTTAGGTGGGGATTTACTACTGACTAGCCATTTTGAAAGGCCAAGGATCAAATGCTCAGGCCAAGAAGGAGCAAACAGTTTGCATAGTGCTCACCTATCCAGGGTGCAATGGTGATTACATAGTAAGAATTTTAAAATGTTCTTTTCTTCAGAGTTGTGCACGTGATGACCATGTTCACTGTCACATGCTTCATAATGTAATGGTAGACACTTCAATATTTGTATGACTTGGAAGCCATAGGCAAGTTGAATTTTAAGTTTCAATAAAATAAATTAACAGACTGTAAATTGGTAATGTTTAATGGATACTTTTCAGAGCGTGCAAGCAAAAACAACACTTTAGAGGTGAACTCTGGAGAGGGAGATTTACATTTTTGTGATGGTATTTGAGTCAGGAGGTATGCAGTATTAGCCTTTTCACTAACTTAGAGATTCTGACTCTGTGATTGGCTAGCAATGACTGTATAACCCAGGGCATGGTATAATATAGCAATAACCCACAGCTGGGTGTGGGTAAATCCAGCATTACCCATACCCAACCATTGGCTACTGCTATTATACAATGACATTATTTAAGAAAAATGTTACTTACTTTTCTTAAGTAATGTCCTTGTGTAACGGCGCTGTGGTGCTCTTCTGTGTTTTCCCTGGTATCCTGGGGCTTTCCTGATGTATTGCGCATGCGAATGGGACTTATGTTCCCACTCTTATGCAGTACATCAGTGCTGTGTAAAGGAAGCAAAGAAGAAAGGAAGCTTTCTGTTGCTTGTATTGTTTTGTTTTTAATTAAAACAATGAAATCCGGAGAGTTCAAATGAATGGGAAAGACAGGAGAGAAAAAAAATCTAAGGATAATCAGGTACATTTTTCTAGTTTTGTATAACATACCTGATCATCCTTGTATTTATCCCTGTCCCATCTCACTTGCTCATTTTAAGTTTCTATTTTTTTTGTAAAAAAAAAAAAAAAAAAAAAAAAAAAGAAACGAAAGAAAAGTAAAATTTTAATAACATATATTAATGGAAGATAGTCTGGTTGATCAGACTTTTTCCATTGGTATATGCTCGATTTACAATGGACACGCTGGTTGGGCTGACCAATCAGCGTGCTCATTTTGGAATGTTAATTGCTAGTCATTGTATAATATCCTATAACCAGTAAATAAAACCTAATCTGAAGTATTGTGTGTAGCTCTGGACACTTCACTGTAACAGAGATACAGAAAGAAGAGATGCAGTTCAGATGAGGGTAGCAAAGACAATGTATGGTCTGTACCAGAAGTCACATAATGTATCTATCTATCTATCTGTCTGTCTATCTATCTATATATCTATCTATCTATCTATCTGTCTGTCTGTCATTTGTTAACTGGGTTCGTCCAACTGAGCCAAAGGCCCCCCTTCAGTGGAGACCCGAGGAGAAAAGTTGCAAAAAAATGTAAATAAATACAAGACTATACAAATGAAAAAAATTATATAAATTCAGGATTGTACAAACTGACAATAAACAGTTACAGTACATAGAAAGTTTATATAGGTCAAGTTGCATGTTATAAAGAACAGAGCTAGACTTTAGTAACAGAAGATGAAATACCTATGTAAGTCTAGAGCAACAAGTCAGTATTTCTGCTAGCATTGCATTGTATTACAGAAACAATTTAGATTAGCAACGTGGCACGAAAGTGTTGCTATTTGCATAAAATATCTGTACAATGAAGCAAGTGATAGCTAATAGAAATTGGTCAATCTATATACCTAAGAGGTATAAGTTTTAGGGTAAAGAGAGGTAGAATGGGGGGAGGGGTAAGGTAGGGGCCTGTCAAGGGGAGGAGCTTGAGTTTGCACAGTAGTTTTTCAGTTCTTTTTTGAAGCTGTTAGTGTAGTTGATATTTCAAATATTTTGGGGGAATTTGTTCCAGGCTTTGGGTACAGTGCTTTTGTAAAGTAGTTTCCCTATGTTTTTATTAGGTTTGTATATGTCAAGAAGGAGTTGATTGGAGCTACGGAGAGTGTGAGTAGGAGTATAGAGGGATACTGGAGAGGAGAGGGAAGACAGACTGAGGGTTTATTTAGTAAGGACTGAGTGATTTGTAGCAGGGATAGAAGCAGTAGCTGGGAGAATTTGAGCCATTGGAGTTGTTTTAGAGCAAGGCAGTGGTGAGATTTGTATGGTAGGTTGCGGGCCACTATAGCAATTTTGTTATATGTTTGTTCAAGTTTTGTTATTAAGGTGGATTGTAGATGTATAAGTATTGCAGAGGCTTAAAGAAGGCAGGGAAGTCGGAATGCCTGTGCCTAAGAAAGTTTGAGTCATAAAAATAAGAAGAGGATAATCTGCATCATTTACAGGATGGGGCAGTAGAGCACATAGCAATTTAAGTAATGCAAGAGGTTACAATGTTAAAAACAGAGGTGCATGAAAATACTGTTTCGTAATTTAATGTAACATGGTAGCTACCTGAAGGCAATGTTATTTCACAGAAAGGGTTTTGGATTATTGAAACAGCCTTTGTAAAGAGCCAGCAAAGTCAAAACAGTAACACAATCAAAAAAAAAAAGCATATAAAGGAGATAAACAGTTATTCTGCTATGTGGTAAAAAAAAAGCAGTAATCTATAAGGAGGGTCTTCAGTGTCTTGTATAGGACTATAGCGCTATAGGTTCATAGTTTGGAGGGCAATAGATTATCTAGGTCATTTGATGCCGATCTACTGTGTAGAAAGAGAAGGCTAACAGAGACTAATGGTCCTGAACTGCCATAATATACATGTATTTGTGAATAATTTAAAGATCATTTAAGTTAACAATCACCATTCCTATTTCTGTTGATATTCTTGAAGTAATTATTCCATCTTATATTGTACTTGAACTACATATCATACATATTCCTCCCAGTTACTCTTTTCATAAACCTGACGTGTTTCTCTGAAGTAAGGAATCTTCTAATTACATTTATTTTATACATGTTAACTGATAACGACTGCAGTGGTGGTGCTGCGGTAGCATTGTCGCCTCACAGTAAGACGTTGTCCTGTTCGATTCTCAGCTAGAGCGTCTTCTGTGTGGAGACATGCATGAATGGGCATACCCTCGTTGAAGGTTGTGCGTCAGGGCCAGCAACTCAGCACGTAAAAAAATCTACTGCCAATCATTAGCGGACCGGAGTTCCGCTGTGATGACTCCTAACCAGGAAAAGCCGAAAGACACAACAACAACATGTTAACTGACAGTATATCAATGTAGGTTAAAACAGTTTTTCAAAGAATCCTATCTGGTAGCTTTTGTTCCCTTTAAGATGCAAACTGGAAGCAAAGTTTTGTTAAGAGACTTGCTCGGAGTCAGACAGGAGGTGAATGGAGGCTGTGGGGATCAAACGCAATACTGCTACAAGGCATACCTCTCAACCTCTTAGCACTAGAAATCTGGACAAAACTAAAAATAATGGGGGAAAAGGACCAAAAATAAGGACATATTTTAATTATGACTCTTTTGAACATAGAAAGTTGCTAGAATTCCCAGGATGCAAAAAACTCCCTTACTAGCCTCAGTAAGAAACTGAGATGCCTCATAAAATCCTCCAAAGCTAGTTACGAAAATAAAATTGCCAAAGATTCCAAAGACAACCACAAAGCATTCTATAACTATGTCAAGAATCTAAATGGCAATGCTCAGATCTGCTCTGAGCTAAAACAGAATGGCATTAAATATACTGATCTGAAGGATATTGCCAATATCCTGGCAGATCGATTCAGTGCCAACTTCACCCCCCTCTCACCCCCTAAATGGCCCATCTCAATACCGGAAGATTGCCAAATTCCAGTAATAACGGCCACACAGGTACAAAATGCACACTCTAAAGCCAAGAATACAGCATCCATGGGATCAGATGACATCCCGGGCTGTGTACTACATGAACTACAATATGAACTGGCACCTCACCTAAGTGTCATGTTTAATCATAGCCTCACCTCAGGTTTCGTGCCCACTGAGTGGCGCAGAGCTACAGTTATCCCAATCCACAAGGGGGGATCCACCTTGGATCCTGGAAACTACCGTCCTCTCAGTCTGACAAGTCTTATCTGCAAGGCCATGGAGCGTATTATCATGGAACTTATAAACAAAGACATTGGCAACCTTCAAACACTGGACCCCACCCAGTTTGGGTTTGTGAAGGGCCGATCTTGTCTCCTGAACCTGATTGAGTTCTTTGAATCAGTCTCCAGAGCCATGGACAAGGGTAAGGTGGTCCACACAGCCTATCTAGACCTTGCCAAGGCCTTTGACACCATCCCCCACTCTGGAATCATAGATAAACTTACTAAGTTGGGCATTAATCCCTATCTCACCCAATGGGTTGCTAAATGGCTTACTGATAGAACCCACAGTGTAAAAGTAACCGACTCCAAATCCAGCTCCAGACAAGTGACAAGTGGAGTACCTCAGGGTTCAGTCCTGGGGCCGCTCTTGTTTGGCATCTACTTCTCTGAAGTACAGGTCAACACTAAGGGACTCTGGCTAACAAAGTTTGCAGATGACTGCAAACTGGGAGCCATTATTGAATCCCCAAATGATGTGGATACTCTACAAAAGGGCCTTACAGAAACAGATGCTTGGTGCCAGAGCCATGGGCTCAAGCTCAATGCCAAGAAATGTATTGTTATCCCTTTGGGAAAAACATGTATCCATGAATTACCATATAGGTGGCAGTACACTAAACACAGAAAGTGTGATAAGAGACTTAGGGACACAGGTGGACAGTGGTCTCACCTTCGATAACCACATCACCACAACAGTCAGGAAATCCTTCTATGTGGCACACCTCATTACGAAGGGCTTTTCATCCAGAAAAAAGGAGGTCATTGTCTCACTGTACTCATCCCTCATTAGACCCATTATAGAATACAACGCCCCATTTGGTATGTACCTCTCAAGATATCTGCAACAACTGGAAAGGCCTCAGAAATACCTCACTAAAAGAATCAGAGGCCTAAAGCAGATGCCCTACGCTGACCACCTTAAAAAACTCCAGCTATACTCTGTCGCATATCGTCTACTCAGAGGCGATCTCTGCTTAACATACAAGGCCATGTCAAACCCAGAGCTGTTGGACATGCTACACTTAAAGAAATACTAGTAGGAATCAGAAATTTTCAACCATAGGACACAAGGTTATCACAAAAACGCCAACTTTAATGAACGAAGCTTTCGGGTACTCTACCCTTCATCAGCATATACAAACATATTCTAACCACATTTATATAGAGGTTCAATTAATGTCACATGTTTACACCAGCCACTAAAATCACATTAATAAAGTTTGCGTAAGGCTATTTAATTTTAAAACATGCCATACATTATATTATGCATTTAAAACACAACAATATCCATATAACCTATAAAACTAGTATAAAAATATAAAAAATATATATCAAAATATATATATATAAATTCTAAATAAATCTATTCATCATAAATTATCATACTGTCGTTTCACTAACACAGGTTTTATACTAATGGCATTGTTAAGGCCAGGATTCACATCAGCCTGCAGTCTTATTATCCATTGTAGCTCCCTAATTTCCAAAGCATTATTTAGATCACCACCCCTTACACCCAAATCAACTGTGTCTATACATCTAAATTTAAATCTATGCGTCGTTTCCTCCATAATATGCTTATATAGAGCATTAGTTTGAATTTTTCTATTAATTTCTGACTTATGCTCGACCACACGGTCTTTCAGTCTTCTTATTGTTTTACCCACGTAAAATTTTTCACAGTTGTTACAGGTGGCAAGATATACTAATTGAGATGTATTACAGGTCGCTCTGCATTTAAAGATATAACTAACATTACTTATTGGGTGTGTAAAGGGTTCATTGGATTGTAAAATATCTTCACAACAGCTACAGTTGTAACATTTATAGGTTCCTAGTTTGGTTTGTGGTATACATACTTGTTTACAAAAATCCTTGTAACACAAGATGTTTTTTAATGATTGTTGATTTCTATAAGCAAAGCTAGGTTTAGATCCTGCTATTTTCTGTATTTCCGGCATCGCCATTAGAATCGGCCAGTTTTTTTCTATTATTTTACAAATCACATGGCTATATCCATTATATGTGGTTACATACCTAACTTCATCATTTTTTGTCATTTTTTGTACTACTGATGAAGTTAATTCCCCACGTGCCGTAGAGTTAAATACTGGTTTATACTCTTGATCTCTACCTTTATTTATTTCCTCAATACATTTCTCTATCATAACATCTGAGTATCCTCCATTCTTGAACTCCTTTTTCATTTCTTGTACTTCTTTTTTATATAAATCATCCTCAGTTGTTAACCTACTCACTCTTATAAGTTGAGACTTTACAATGCCCCTATAGATATGTGTCGGGTGCATACTGGTTCTTTTTAAATATCGCATCACTTGTACTTCTTTTTTATGTATCATAGTTTCAAGTTTTTGATCTTTTATATAAATCTTTACATCTAAGTACGTTATATTTTGACTTGAATAACTCATTTTAAATTTGAAAAATGGTGTTGTACTATTCAAGTAAATTAAGTAGCTATTTAATTCATATTCAGTCCCCTCCCAGACAAAAAAACAATCATCAACAAATCTTGCATAACATTTTACATACTTATTTAAGTCATTCGAGTCATTCAATATGTAGTTCTTTTCCCAATAATAAAGAACAATATTCGCAAAGGTGTTAGCCACAGATGTCCCCATGGCTACACCAGTAAGCTGCTTATATGGTACACCATCAAATACAAATACATTTTTTGTTAATACTAGATCTAGCAATGAACACAAGTTTTCAGTAACAGAATCTATTTCAAAGTATTTGCAAAAAGAGTTATCCAAACTGTTATCCCACTGTACTACTGTTATAAAGGACACTATACATTTCTTGCATAAATTAAGTGAATGGTGCATCAATGCAAAAGAGAATAGTATATTTGTAACATTAGATGTTGAATCTCTATTTACAGTAATACCTATTGATTATGGAGTAGAAGCTGTGAGGACGTTACTGTTGATGTATTCTGTAGTTCAACCTAATGAGATTGAAAACTTGTGTTCATTGCTAGATCTAGTATTAACAAAAAATGTATTTGTATTTGATGGTGTACCATATAAGCAGCTTACTGGTGTAGCCATGGGGACATCTGTGGCTAACACCTTTGCGAATATTGTTCTTTATTATTGGGAAAAGAACTACATATTGAATGACTCGAATGACTTAAATAAGTATGTAAAATGTTATGCAAGATTTGTTGATGATTGTTTTTTTGTCTGGGAGGGGACTGAATATGAATTAAATAGCTACTTAATTTACTTGAATAGTACAACACCATTTTTCAAATTTAAAATGAGTTATTCAAGTCAAAATATAACGTACTTAGATGTAAAGATTTATATAAAAGATCAAAAACTTGAAACTATGATACATAAAAAAGACGTACAAGTGATGCGATATTTAAAAAGAACCAGTATGCACCCGACACATATCTATAGGGGCATTGTAAAGTCTCAACTTATAAGAGTGAGTAGGTTAACAACTGAGGATGATTTATATAAAAAAGAAGTACAAGAAATGAAAAAGGAGTTCAAGAATGGAGGATACTCAGATGTTATGATAGAGAAATGTATTGAGGAAATAAATAAAGGTAGAGATCAAGAGTATAAACCAGTATTTAACTCTACGGCATCGGGGAAATAACTTCATCAGTAGTACAAAAAATGACAAAAAATGATGAAGTTAGGTATGTAACCACATATAATGGATATAGCCATGTGATTTGTAAAATAATAGAAAAAAACTGGCCGATTCTAATGGCGATGCCGGAAATACAGAAAATAGCAGGATCTAAACCTAGCTTTGCTTATAGAAATCAACAATCATTAAAAAACATCTTGTGTTACAAGGATTTTTGTAAACAAGTATGTATACCACAAACCAAACTAGGAACCTATAAATGTTACAACTGTAGCTGTTGTGAAGATATTTTACAATCTAATGAACCCTTTAGACACCCAATAAGTAATGTTAGTTATATCTTTAAATGCAGAGCGACCTGTAATACATCTCAATTAGTATATCTTGCCACCTGTAACAACTGTGAAAAATTTTACGTGGGTAAAACAATAAGAAGACTGAAAGACCGTGTGGTCGAGCATAAGTCAGAAATTAATAGAAAAATTCAAACTAATGCTCTATATAAGCATATTATGGAGGAAACGACGCATAGATTTAAATTTAGATGTATAGACACAGTTGATTTGGGTGTAAGGGGTGGTGATCTAAATAATGCTTTGGAAATTAGGGAGCTACAATGGATAATAAGACTGCAGGCTGATGTGAATCCTGGCCTTAACAATGCCATTAGTATAAAACCTGTGTTAGTGAAACGACAGTATGATAATTTATGATGAATAGATTTATTTAGAATTTATATATATATATTTTGATATATATTTTTTATATTTTTATACTAGTTTTATAGTTTATATGGATATTGTTGTGTTTTAAATGCATAATATAATGTATGGCATGTTTTAAAATTAAATAGCCTTACGCAAACTTTATTAATGTGATTTTAGTGGCTGGTGTAAACATGTGACATTAATTGAACCTCTATATAAATGTGGTTAGAATATGTTTGTATATGCTGATGAAGGGTAGAGTACCCGAAAGCTTCGTTCATTAAAGTTGGCGTTTTTGTGATAACCTTGTGTCCTACACTTAAAGAAATCCCAATCCCTCAGAGCTACATGCTCCAGGGATCTAAACCTTGTCATCACAGTAAACAAAACATGCTGGAGGGATAGGTTCCTGACCCAGAGACTCCCCAGACTCTGGAATAGATTGCCCATACATGTCAAGCAGAGTGCCTCTTTGGACCTCTTCAAGAGGAACCTTGACGATTGGATGGGAGAAAGGAAATTCACCCCAGGGATCACGTCAGTCGCCCTGCTAGACAGGGGTCCAGGAAAGTAAATAATGTGGGAAGAAATAGCCAGGGAATTGTTATGGCTAGGCTTGTATAGGCCCTAGGGCTGATAGCCTAGTACCAACCTATGAACCTATGAACCTATGAATTACATTATTTGCCTTAGTATACATTTTCTGAAGTATGTTAATGATGAAAGTCAAATGTCTGCCATTACCGAATGACTTTGATCTTGAATGAATTGCCAGAAAACCACAAAGTAAGGAACAGGCAAAAAATATGACACAAAAATCTGGATGTTCTGTGAAAATCTGGACAGTTGAGAGGTATGCTGCAAGGACGAGGTACAGCAGCATCATGTAGTTTGTCTAACAAACCTAATATAAGTACTTGGCCACAATTAATCTTAATTCTGCAAGGGGCAAGACACCTGGCCTACACCCCTGTTTAACAGATCTAAGATCAGATGGTATTGGAAAAGAGCAACTATTTCAAATATATTCTCCTTCTAGAGTTTGTGTGTGTATATCAAGTCTGGGAGTTATGCTGATGTACGACCTATAAAATGACCTTGTTTTTACTCACAATATGGAACAAGTGTCAAATGCAGACTGCTTTCATTTCACAGCAATGTATAATTTTATACTCCAGTAATTATAGTTATTTCTGCTTCTTGAAAGGTACTACTTCATAGACATTTATTTGATTCTCTCCTAGGAATGGTAGTAAATAATGTTTGTTATTAAGCAAGACACCTCACTACATAACTGGAATTGATTTGGTGTTCAGATGCACAGTTGGAGCTGAAACATACTCCCATTAACCATTTAGTGAACAAAGTTGTCAGATGCCACCAAAAGCCCTGTTAACCAAATATCATATTTAGTGATGTGGGTTAGGTGCAATGCAACTGGCTGACTCCAGATCTTGATTACCTCAGTAGCTAGTAGAAAAACGAATGGAGAATTGTGTATAGCCCTTAGCTGATAACCGCTTGTTTAGGTTGAACTTGGTAGCTAACTGTAGCTGGGTCGGGACGTAGAATGTTATCTTGTTAACATTTCAGGAGATAGGTACACCTCTCACACTGCTGATAGTACAGCCACAAAGCTAGAGTAAGCAGGAAAATGTGTGGAGGATTTTACAACCGCAACCCCACCACCACATAGCTACTGCACCTTCTAGGAGAAGCATAGCTCTCAACTGTCCAGATTTTTTGCCTCATATTTTTGGCCTTTTCCTCATAAAATTGTGGTTCTATGGAACATCATCGAGGATTGAAATCACTAAATAATGACAGACATTTGAGTTTCAGACTTCATATCCTTCAGAAAATGCGTGCCAAATACAGAATCTGTTATTCTAGCAACTATCTAAGTTTAAAAGTGTAATAGTTAAAATATGTCCCTGTGTTTTGTTGGTGCAAGCGTTTCTCCCTAGGACTCTGCTGAAAACTGGCTCTATCCTAGTTGGACTTTCCCAGTCAACAAATGTTAAATAAATAAATAAAATAAATAAATTTAAAATCTGTCCCTATGTTTTGACCTTTGTCTCACCATTACTTTTGCCTTTGTACAGATTTCTTGTGCTATGAGGTTGAAAGGTATGAGGGGGAACTGTGTTTTTGGTTAGATAATTTTTGCCTAGGAATGTTTTCTGAATTTTGTATTAGATGATGTCTGATTTGATTAGCTCAAACAAGTAAAAACTAAATGAAAACTCCAGCCAAGCTAGAACTTCCAATGAATGACCTGCCAAACCTCCTGAAACAGAGGCACATGGGATATATGCAAATGACCCTTATGAACATCAGGTGTTTCAGCAATATGGCGATTCTGATTGCCATGAGTTTTACGTTTGAAGTTGTTTTAATGGACAATTTCAGACCAATAAAGCCAAAACCCACTAGCTATGGATATGCATATTTCGGCCTTATTATGACCTCATCAGCATAGCATAAGCAGAGTGTTTGACTAAGCATAAGAAACACAAGGTTGTTGTACCCAGATGATGTCCATTATCATTAGGGTGACTGCAAAATATCCCAACTAACAAATTAAAAACAAAGAGTGAGTATGTCACACTGAAAAACCAATCAGTAGAAACTAAATGTAAACTCCAGCCAAGCTAGAACTTCCAATAAGTGATCTCCCAAACCTCCTGAAACAGAGGCACATGGGATATATGCAAATGACGATTCTGATTGCCCATGACTTTTAGGGCAATCTAAATCGCCATATAGCTGAAACACCTAATGTTCATAAGGGTCATTTGCATATATCCCATGTGCCTCTGTTTCAGGAGGTTTGGGAGGTTACTCATTGGAAGTTCTAGCTTGGCTGGAGTTTTCATTTAGTTTTTACTGGTTTGTTTTTCAGTGTTACATTATCACCTCAAACAAGAGAAGCTGCTGTAATGCAGGATAAATACATGGCCTGAGTCAAACAGTTTATACCGCTTACAGTACATAGTGTTTTCTATCTTTTCTCTTTTTGAAAAGGTTTTGTTTACTTCATTCATCCTGTTCTCAAACAGGAATATAAAACTCATCACAGACTCCATCAATCTAAAGTTTGACTGGATTCCACTGAGAACATGCTATTTTGTTAGTGTATTGTGCACAAAATTCATACTTTTTCAAATATTCATGCATGTACTAGATTCACATACATAGATACTCACAAAAGCACCTACTTACAAACTATACTGAGTGGGTAAATGTAGTTTTTGTGTGTTCTACCATTATAGAGTGTGATTTTCACTGACCTTGATAACAGACCCAAAACAAGGTTTCTGTAGAATAATTGGGAGGTAGAAGCTGAATTGGCATGGCGTTTTATTATAGAGACCTGCTTCCTGTAACCTCTTTCTCTTGTGTACTGTTTAACTGAGCAAGTTTATTTTACTTTTATTTATAAACACACACGTCTAATTGGCTTTGTCTTATTTTGAAAGAATAGAAACACAGAATACCAATTGTTTCTCATTAGCTAATACTATATGAAACGCGCCTTAATATTATAGCTCAATCTATTTTGTGCATAAAAGATAAGAATCAGCATGTAATATTCTGATTACTGTGTATTTAAATGGCATCTGTCATATATAAAAACTATGGCAGAAATAGAATACTGATCGAGTTATAAGGGAGAGCTGAGTTGGTTCACCATTCACCTTTGTGAATTGTGATCACTTATCCTGTCAGGTAACAAAGACATAAGAATTCATGCAATCAGCTGTCTTACCTAAAAGCAATTATACTTTTTCACTCCCTGTTCTGTTACAGAAACAAAAATAACTACATTGTGAAATAAGAAGTTGGTTGCAGTCCTTGTGCATTTAGCATAATACTTTTCCAAATTCGCAGTTTGGGGAAGGAGGGCATAGAAAGTGCATTTGTTAATAATGTTATAACTCCAGGAGAATTGCTATAACTGCACTGTTCTGCAATGTGATTCACCTGTGTGGCCTTAATTGTGATGACAGCAGAAAACAGAGTCACAGAACAACAGAGGTGAGTGCTATAACGGTAATACATTTAAACTACAGGGACCAATTGTAAACCTGGGAAAAAATAACAAATATGTTTGTTTTTTTTCAGGTCCAGTTCATAATGACTACAGACTAAAAAAAACTTTCCACGGCTATAAAGTTTGTTCCTTAACATTCAGATATTGCTAACAATTGCATATGATTTTAATACTCATATTACTGAACTCATTAACATATACACTGTTAGGGATATGTTATCTTCAGTTACAGGCACTTTCCCATGGCTACCCATTGCATGCTTGTATGGCATTATCTTCCGATGTAGCAGTGTGGACACTTTTTCGACTCTTAGCGGACATCAGTATGAAGAGTTATGATACTGGGCCTGAATGTTACAAACAATTCTTAAAACACTACTTTATACACAACATCTGTCAGTATCCATACACATTATGGTTATAACTTGTGATTTGCCAAGGATACTTGGCTTATACTTGAGTCACGAACTGTGCACTGTTCTGTGTTTGTTCAGAAAGGTTTGTAATACTATGAATCAGCTATCATATATCCTGTCTAAGACAATAAGAGAATAATCTTTATGGTCTTGTCTCATGGTGGGGCATTATTTACTCCTTTTTTGTCATTTTTTGGTGTGAATTAACAAAAACAAAATAGTTATTAATTTACTTTGTTTTTTTTTTATTTTATTATTATTTTTTTTTTTTACAAGGAATAGTACATTTAGGTAGCGCCAATTTACAATAGAGATCTGGCAAGAAAGGCTTTGGCAAAATATGATAATAAATACCCACTAGAAAGAGTACATAAACTAAAATATAAAGAAATGCATTCGGTAGAAAAACATACTATTTTTTTGTTGCTGTTCCATGCCCCACCCCATGTTTGCTGAATATCTAGTTTCTTTCTTCTTTCTACACATTCACTCCCCATTACACCTCTACTGAAGTTGGGGTAAGAGCAGGGTGGTGTAAGGACTGTCATCCAGGCAATTATAAGGGGATGGATGCTTCTCTCCCAGCCTACCAAGTTGCCACTGACAACTGACACCACTTTTCCACAGTAGCAGCCCTGTAGGATTGTGTATGCTGCTACAAGGTCAATTGCCACTTGTATCATGTCACCACATGGCTTTGTGTGTAAGCTTACCCTGGTTCTGTGCTTTGTGGGTAAGTCTGTCCTGGTTCTCCTGGTATCTGCATTGTAGTGGACAAAACTGCCATCTCTCCCTACAAAATGGGCAAGGTGACATTCATTGCTCACTTTCACTGACCCTTGCTGGATGCTTCAGTATCTATTAACCTAAAAATGTGTCTCCAAGTTTCTGGTGTTCCTGGCAATAGATCACACTTACCTCCTAGAGGCCTTTTTGGGACCAGGGATGGAGTCTAGTCGCTGTAGGGGTGGTTCTGATTTCCAAGGTAGCCTCTTTCTGTTTTCCTGGTGGTGCTCTTACTTGGTGGGGCACATCAATCCCAATTTCTTGCAGTCTGCTGAAAGTTACAGAAGTTAGTAAACTTAACCTGTTTAGCTGAAGAAATCTCAGGAGCCATTTGTGTCTTCAAAACTGTTTTATTGATTGCTGAGATGGATGAATGCTGCTCTAAATCTAATCATTAGATTCCGAGCAGTGCTTATTTTGCTCAGAAATCAATAAAACATTTATGAACAGAAGAGGTTGTGAGAGGGATAGATTAGTAAAGGTAACCTTTTGAAATGTTGGGACCCTTTAGAACGAGTCCTGTAATACAAAGACTGAATGGCTGAAAAAAATGGATCTACATATACTAAATCTGAGATGAAAATTTCTTGTAATATTCCCTTTTCTTAGAGGTATGGCAATCTCAGAGTTAGTATATATAAGTTCAGAGGGTGTGGGGGATGTTTAAAGGAGAAGAGTGATGTTTGAGATTTGCTGTTCTTCTGCACTTCCTGTCTTTTTTTTTTAGTGTATCATCAGTCGGCATTACAAGTGCCAACATTTCCATCAGTAAGTTGCATCTGGGAAACTCCCAGAAGCAATACTTGCAAAAGGTGGGAGGCTACAGTGCCCAGGAAGTGATTAATAGACTAACGGCCCTAGTGACCTTTTTTAAGCCTAGCCATGCTTCCCAAAGGTGAGAATCAAACCCTGTACCTTGTGTTTGCAAAGTAAGAATCTTAACTATTATACCAACCTTCAATTCATTCAATGCTCAATTTATAGATAACATCTCAAACTCCCATTTGGGACTATGCAAGAGTTTACCAACAGATAAGTCTTGTCCCAAAACATAAGAGATAAACCATGAATGAACACCTTTTTAAACTGAGTTACATTATGTAATTTATAGGAGAAGGTTATTCTACACCCTCCTTGCTCTTTGATAAAAAACAATCAAATCTCTTAGTAATTACATGTGGTAAAGTTAGCAAAAAACACAGTTCCTAATATTACAATCATGACTAAGAAATGTAATACCCATCATGGCAGAAAACCTCATCTTGAGAACACATACACAGCAATATCAGGACATCACAAATGCATCTAAAACCCACTGAATATAAAGATAACATTCTTAGCCTGTCCTTGTACGATAGATGCTTTAAACCCCAAACGGACCTAGAAAAAGATTTTTGTATATCTGGTAATCTCTTTGTCTGAACTATACTATAAACATAATAGCAGCATCTCTGCTCACAAAGCACCTCTTAATGTTATTTAACATTCCATAGCACTTTTTTTATACATTAGTTAAATGATCATTAAATTTGAGATCAGAGTCAGTAATAATTCCCCAATTTTTTTATACTACTTGCTCTATCTGCCAGATGGTTATTCATACTATTGTTGTTTTTGCCAAAGTGAATAACCAAGCATTTTCTAATATTAAATTATATAGCCACTGAAAAAGACTACTGGTAATGGTTGTCAAATAATTTTACAGGGACCTTTGTTCTTGTATATTACAAATAATTCCTCCCACGTTAGTATCATTGGCAAACTTACTAAGTCAAGCTTCATTAGGGTAAAGAACAAACATCATAAATATAACAAATAATACAGGTCCCAGTACTGACCCGTGAGGAACCCCTTTAAATGTATACTTAGTTTTAGAAAAACAATCCTTGATTTTTACAACAAATTTTCTCTCAGACAACCAAATTGCTGCGCAATGACTAATACAATGGTTAATTTTCAAATCATATACACAGTTCAAAGTTACTTCATGATGAACAGCATCAAGCAGTCTTACAAAATCTAAAGAAATACATCAAAGGAGACCCTTGTCTAAGGAATAAAAGGGCTCCTGGTAAAAACTTAAAAGATTAGACAAGCACAAGTGACCAGGAATAAAACCATAATGAACAATGTATTTTACAGGACCTGATTCATGAATTTCTTTAGTAATAATTCTTTCAAAATACTTTGACAAGATAATTGTAAGGCAAATCAGCCTGTAATCTTCTGCCTTAGAACTAATGGAAATTTCAGGGAGGGGTGTAACTATAGCCTCCTTCCATATTCACTCCATAGATAAGACAATCCCTGAGTTGACCCAGAAGTCAGGGATCTGGGAACATATATAGACAGTAATCTGGCCTTTGACCAACATGTGACCAGGGTAGTGAGAAAATCGTTTTATGTCCCTAACATATAAGTAAGGGCATACCGTCCAGTTCCAAGGAAGCCATGGTGCCAAGTTATTCAGCCCTTATCAGACCCATCATTGAGAATAATGCCCTCTAAAATAATGTACCTGTTCAAACATATGTAATAGCTGGAATAACCACAAAGATTCCTTACCAGGATAATCCAGGGTATAAATATATTGACCTATATGGATTGCCTTAAAACCTTATCTCTATACTGTGTCTCCTTCAGGTTACTGAGAAGCAATCTATGCCTGGCATACAAGGACTCCTCAGATAAATCCTCTGATGGACCTTTTGCACATCCACAAAACAAACATCATCAGAACCACTAGATCCAAGGATTTAAATTTTGCTTGTGACATAAATAAGACATGTTGGGGAGAGAAACATGTATCTCAGAAGATCTCCGTAGTGTGAAACAGGCTCCTTATCCATATGAATCACAGTCCATCCTTTACTCTATTTAACCGTAACCTTGACCAATGATACATAGGGACACAATTGGGTTGGACTGCATGGCTAGGCTTTTAAAGGCCCTGGTGATTGTTAGCCTAGTATACATCTATGAACTTACATTTCAGGAACATACTAATTTACTAGGGAGTCCTGAAATTATTTAAATAAAAATACCACCAGACTTGCCAAGATTTCTTTCAAAAAATGAAACCAATAACACTATCAGTTCCAGCTGCAGCACTCTGTTTTATTATCTTTAATGAATTTCAGCACTCTTCAATAGCTATTACTGGAAAATACCATTAACATCTTCAACTAAAGAGGTAGTAAACAAATCAATGATAAAAACAGAAATAAGATTCATGGGATCTGTAATCAAAACATCATTAGATTTAAAACAGCAATCTGACATTGGATCATTTCCATAGCATCTAAGATGTTTAAATAATATTTTAGTATTGCAAGGTGAATTACTAGCTTCTCTTACTAGGAGCATGAACTTTGACTTTTCCTAATCAAACTCCTAAAAGATTTCATAGATGTTAGATAACATAATCTGTTTTTATAGCTCAGTATTCGTTTTACCCAATATTTTTTATTTTTGCCTTTATAATCCTTGGAGACTACCATTCTGGTAAAGGTTCCTGCTGCACAGTTGTTTACCCAGTGGAACAAATCTATCAACTAACTTATTAATAACATTGTAAAAAAACTTCCATTTATCCACAATACTTTTTCTTTCCATAACACTTTTCTATTGCTGTGCTTGAATTTCTTTATTAAAAATAATAGTCTGTACTATAAAACCACATGCAGATACATTCAATGCCCTGATGATCGGAGGTGTATAACTAATCCAGAAATTCAGTTCCAATCATATTTAGGCTATAAGAAAAGACTGGTGCTCTTAGAAATAACTCCTAATAAGGAAAAACAATATATTGAATCAATAGGCACCAGTGTCATTGAGATCAAAGAACTGGAAATCTGGTGGGGGGCGGAATTGACTACTTGGGTATTCAGGTGATATATCACCTCAAGAATATGGTAGAAGATGATCATAAGGTGTCACACACTAGCTGAAGTACTAGAAAGATTAAAATCCTTGAGGCTATCAATATGTGGTACATTTTCCTTCCCAAAATCGTATCTGTGTTTAAGTTTTTGCTTTCCAATTCTTTCTCCTTTTCAATTTGAATATTCATGATCTAATTAAGAGGTAGCCCAATGGAATCTTAAATAAGCCATTTGGAGACTAGGAAGCCAAGGCCTATGCCTTCTTCACGTATACAGAAATGCACACATTATGCATCGATTTATTACAGCTGAGAAGGCAATAAACCAACTTACTGGGCCACAGGCTCATACATCATTTAGGGACAAGTTCCTTTATTCCTGGGGTAAAAGAGGGAGAGATATGGAAACAGGAATACACTAGGTCTTAGCATGGAGTGACATGAGCCACATTATGGTAAATTCTTTGATGTGGTCTGAGAAGAACAGTTAGGAGTCAGCTGGAGAAGAACAGGAACTGAAAGATGGACAGACTTTATAAATTATGAAACCTTACAGATGAAGACTTTTATTAATTTGATGCAGCATTTCTACCCTATCAAGATGGATTTTTTTTAAATACTTGCAGGTAAAGGATCTCCTTAATAAAGGTGTACTATGGACAGGTCTCAGACTAGAAGGGGGATAGGGAGAGAGGTGGATTGCACTTAGTTAGGAAAACAATCTGAGAGTATTTGCACATGGGGTTAGCTCAGTGCTTTAGCCCTAATAATCCCCTCCCTCCAACAATTTCTTAAATTTAGTAAAAAACAAACAAAAAAAAAACAAACCTAGAGTCACTCTGCTGTGATACTGAATACAGACTACATTCTATAATCAATGTTCTTATTTTGGAAGTTAAACTGACCAAATGGCTATATCTGTATAGGATGAGGTAAAGAGTCTTGCTGTATCCCCAGTCTATATTAACATCTCCCATTATTATGGTTTAGCCATACAGGATGTCATTCACCTATAATGTCTTCTCCATGGTAGTTGAGTAGTCTAGGAGACACAGATGCAGACAGTAGTTGATGATTTGGTTGGGCTTGTTAGGACTGACACAGTAATATTCTCTCTGCTGTTATAGGGAATAAATTATAAAGGGTACCATTTTTTTATTAGGAAGGCAAGTCATCCAGCTGTTTTACAGAATATTACTCTGAAATATGCTGTAACCAATCTGAGTTTTCTCTGCATGTTGAATATATGACTTTAACTATATTTCATTTAATCTAATGAGAGCAGATCAGTAGTGCAGTACCAATGTGGGTACTTCAATGATTTTATTGCAGTCATTGGCATGTAAGATAAGCATCTTTCATACACCAGTATGGTTCCACAAATGCATATTAGGGGAGGAAAAGGTGAATGATAATCTCAAAACCTCAATTCATATGAATATCAATACATATAATTAGTAGTTTTGGTGTGTGTGATTTACATGAAAAATATGGGGATTTTGTTTTTTAAATGTTTAGTTGGGTGTAGAGAATTCAATGTGACTATTAATTTACTCTTGGGTTGACTGAGATATTAAGTGTTAAGACTGTGTTTGACTTTTATGATTATGAATTTAGAAGGATAAAGTGTGCTAAACATGTATGAGTATGGATGTTAGATACTGGTTGACTGGTGGCATGAGATAGTATTTTAAGTTACAGATAGAGAGAATTTCTTATGTTTTAACATATTGAATTGAAGACACAAGAAGTTAATTCATTTAAAAGTAGCAGAAGTAAGATAACTCAATCAACTTTAGGTACCTATTCAGTTAGACATATTAAAACATTAGAAACAGATGAAATATTAACACAAAATAAAGCGCAGATTTAAAACAAATGTAATACCATTTCATACAAAGCCACAAGCCAGTGATGATTTTTTAAAATTGCTTTTAAGGTTCAAGGGTGGCTTTAACGCAATAGTGCATTTTCACTGGCTATTATTTTGAGAGGAATTGCAGTAAGTCTGGCTCTAGCACTTCAGAAAGAAGAGGAAGATGGTGGACTTGAAGAAAAATGCCAGTGTCTCAAAAAATCATTTGTAAAGAGTATAGAACAGATAGGCAGTCAACCCAGGCATGGTGGTATGCAGAAGTATAGGAAAATCAAAAGAAATAAGTGCATGGAGAAAGGAGAGATAGAAAAGACAGACCAAGTTAAGAAAGAATACTCATCCACTAACAAAGAAGTTAAGGAAATAGTTACAAAGGTAAACAGCAAGGTATCATGAAACTATACCAGCTTCAGGAAAGTGGCTCAGTAGATGACAAAAAGAACACAATTTGTCATCAGTTTTATTTCTTCTTTGTTTTATAGATGCCTGCTGCTTAGAGTTTGTCTTCATTTGAATTGTTTACTTTACACTAGCAGAAGTGGATTCAGATCTATGTATTTGCTTACCAGTGTCACATGTAGTATTTATTAACATTTCTTTGCTCTGAGGGTCTTCATCCTAGCTCCTTTTCAAGGTTCTATGCCAAATTTTCAATTACCATGAATGCATGGTTTCTCAACAGGGGAGGAATCATGTTTCTGGAATGCAGCAGAGCTTGAACCCCCTCTTCTTCTTTCTAAGTACATTTCACTAGCTTAATCATAACACAATGATATAAACTGACTCGGTTATTCTGTCTGTAATTTTGTCACACTCCATAGGAACAACTTCATTGAAAACACACATTTGAGTTTTCACATTTATACTAGTAAACGTTTTCAGTATTATCTTCAAAGAAATTAGCAGTTTGAACCACCCCTAAACAAATCATCACATTACTGGTTGCTTTTTGATTCACAGATGATATTACATTTCTTACTGTAGTTTTAGGTTTAGAAGAGGAAGACTCCATTTTTAGCAGTGTATCATAAATAATAAATATCCTAATAAAATTAATAGTTTATCAGAGTTCTTGTTATCACTTTGCAATACCCATTCTCTTATATTACTAGGCAAAGCTCTTTTAAACTTGTCTGCTGCTAAGATGCTTAAGATTTTCACTTTACTGCTGCTATCAGGTTCAAACCAAAGCTTTAAAATAAGTTTTAAATCCTACATTAATGCAATTACATGTTTAACAACTTTAGAAGTCCATTTATAAGACTTTATTGCTTCTTTGTCATGGGTTGTAACAATCCTGACCAAAGGTTATCATAATAAATGTAATGAGTTCCATACAGATTTTAAGTACCTCTCCTGCCAGTTGGGAAGACAGGATTTTTGCCCAGTCTGCTTGGTCTCAGCTCTCCTTGGTGATATAGCATTCAAAGGCCACCAAGCAGAAATTCAAATATAACAAAAAAAACAAACAAAAAAAAAACATACTGGGCTTCTCAGAATTATATACAACGATATTTTCTCATGGCCTTTTCAGTTTCTCACAGCCTTCTAATTAGCAGGCTGTATTTAAATGTCTATGGCTACAGGCTACAAACACTTTCAGCTTTGCACTGAAATTGTTTCACCAGATATAATTCCATACTTTACCTTGAGTGGGCTGGGATATCCATACCAAGGTCGTCTTTGTAACAGGCTACCTTCTTTTGTACTGCAGTAATGATCAGTTAGCAAGTCGTTACTAGCAAAGCTAATAAAGAGCATAGCCTAGCAGCCTATGAAAATGTTCCACAATACACCCTGAAACATCATCATCTTCTTTCAGCTGTTCCCAGTAGGGGTCGTCCACAGCAGATCATCTGTTTCCATTTCTTCCTCTCCTCTGCATCTTGCTCTGCCACAGCAACCACCTGCATGTCCTCTCTCACCACATCCATAAACCTTATCTTAGGCCTTCCTCTTTTCCTGTTACCTGGTAGCTTCATCCTTAGCATCTTTTCCCAATATACTCAGCATCCCTCCTCAGCACATGTCCAAACCAAAGTAATCTTGCCTCTCTGGCTTTATCTCCAAACCTTCCAACCTGGGCTGAGCCTCTAATATACTTATTCCTAATCGTGTCCAACCTCGTCACACTCAGTGCAAATCTTAACAACTTTAACTCTGCCACATCCAGCTTGAACTCCTGCTTTATGTCAATGCCACTGTTTCCAACCCATATAACATAGCTGGTCTCACTACCCTCTTGTAGACCTTCCCTTTCACTCTTAATGGTACTCGTCTGTCACAAATCACTCCTGATGCTCTTCTCCACCTACTCCACCCTGCCTGTACTCTCTTCTTCACCTCTCTTCCACACTCACCATTACTCTGAACTATTGATCCCAAGTATTTAAACTCATCCACCTTCACCACCTCTGCTCCTTGCATCCTCATCATTCCTCTATCCTCCCTCTCATTCACACACATATATTCTGTCTTAGTCCTGCTGACCTTCATTCCTCTTCTCTCTAGATCATATCTCCATCTCTCCAGGGTCTCCTCCACTAGTTCCCTACTCTCACTACAGATAACAATGTCATCTGCAAACATCATAGTCCACGGGGACTCCTGTCTGATTTTGTCTGTCAACCTCTCCATCACCATTGCAAATAAGAAAGGGCTCAGAGCTGATCCTTGATGTAATCCCACCTCCACCTTAAATGCATCCATCACTCCCACCACAGACCTCACTGCTGTCACACTAGCCTCGTACATATCCTGTACCACTCTTACATACTTCTCTGACACTCCCGACTTCCTCATACAATACCACAACTCCTCTCTAGGCACCCTGTCATATGCTTTCTCTAAGTCTACAAAAACACAATGCAACTCCTTCTGACCTTCTCTGTACTTCTCCATCAACACTTTTAGAGCAAACATCGCATCTGTAGTGCTCTTTCCCGGCATGGAACCATACTGCTGATCACTAATCATCACGTCCCTTCTTAACCTAGCTTCCACTACTCTTTCCCATAATTTCATGCTGTGACTGATCAATTTAATCCCTCTGTAGTTACTACAGCTCTGCACATCACCCTTATTCTTAAAAATCGGTACCAAAACACTTTTTCTCCATTCCTCAGGCATCCTTTCACTTTCTAAGATTTCATTAAACAATCTGGTTAAAAACTCCGCTGCCATTTCACGTAAACACCTCCATGCTTCCACAGGTATGTCATCTGGACCAACAGCCTTTCCATTCTTCATCCTTTTCATAGCTATCCTTACTTCCTCCTTGCTAATCCATTGTACTTCATGATTTACTATCCGTACATCATCCAACCTTCTCTCCCTCTCATTCTCTTCATTCATCAACTCCTCAAAGTACACTTTCCATCTACTCAACGCACTCTCCTCACTTGTGAGTATGTTTCCCTCATTATCCTTTATCACCTTTACCTGCTGCACATCTTTCATAGCTCGGTCCCTCTGTCTAGCCAATTGGTACAGGCCTCTTTAGTGTCCAACCTTTCATACAACTCTTCATATGCCTTATCCTTAGCCTTCGCCACCTCTCTCTTTGCCATGCACCTCATCTCCTTATACTCCTGTCTACTTTCTTCATCTCTCTGACAATCCCACTTCTTCTTTGCCAACCTCTTTCTTTGTATACTCTCCTGTACTTCCTCATTCCACCACCATGTCTCTTTGTCGTCCTTCCTCTGTCCAGATGTTATACCAAGCACCTTTCTAGCCATCTCCCTTACTAGTTCTGCTGTAGTTACCCAGCTATTTGGTAACTCTTCACTGCCACCCAGTGCCTGCCTTAACTCATCCCTGAACTCCACCTCACAATTACCCTTTTTCAATTTCCACCATTTGATCCCTGGTGCTGCCCTGACACTCCTCCTCCTCTTCTTGATCACCAACGTCATCCTACAAACTACCATCCTATGCTGCCTAACTACACTTTCCCCGGTAACCACTTTACAGTCTCCAATTTCCTTCAGATTGGCCCTTCTACATAAGATATAATCCACCTATGTGCATCTTCCTACACTCTTGTATGTCACCCTATGCTCCTCCCTCTTATTAAAATACGTATTCACCACAGCCATGTCCATCCTTTTCGCAAAATCCACTACCATCTGACCTTCTGCAGTCCTTTGTTTAACACCATACCTACCCATCACTTCCTCATCCCCTCTGTTCCTTTCATCAACATGCCCATTGAAATCTGCTCCAATCACCACTCTCTCACCCTTGGGTACAGTCATCACCACTTCATCCAACTCACTCCAAAATTTTTCGTTCTCATCCATCACACACCCAACTTGTGGAGCATATGCACTAACAACATTCATGATTACACCATCAACTTCCAGCTTCATAAACATCACTCTATCCGACACTCTTTTCACCTCCAAAACACCCTTAGCATGCTGTTCCTTCAGGAAAACTCCTATGCTATTTCTCCACCCATCCACACCATGATAAAACAATTTGAACCCACCTCTGATACACCTAGCCTTACTCCCCTTCCATCTGGTCTCTTGCACACACAATATACCAACCTTCCTTCTGTCCATCATATCGGCTAGCTCTCTCCCTATACCAGTCATACTGCAAACATTCAAAGTTCTGACCCTCACTACCACAGTCCTAGCCTTTCTCCTCTCTTCCTGCCTTCGGCCATGCCTTCCACCTCTTCTCCTCCTTCGGCCAACAGTAGCCCAATTTCCGCCAGCACCCTGTTGGCTAGCAGTACTGGTGGTGGTCGTTGTTAACCCAGGCTTAGACCGATCCAGTATGTAAATATTTACTGGTGTCCGTATGAATTATTTGGCGAAGGCACCCTGAAACACACATTTTAAAAATGCAATTCACTACCCATTTTCCAGAAAGTTTGTGTGTGTGTGTGTGTGTGTGTGTGTGTGTGTGTGTGTGTGTGTGTGTATATATATATATATATATATATATATATATATATATACACACACACACACATGCACACATGCACATATATTATATATATGAAATAATTATAAATTTGTATAGCTATCTATCTATTCTAGACATACATACATACACACACACACACACACACACACACACACACACACACACACACACACACACACACACACACACACACACACACACACACAAACATCTGTATCTATATATTTTCACCTGCAAGCGCACACTCACACAGGCACATAGAGACAAACACACACACAAATATGTATATTAAACTATCATTCATATAACAAGAGGCACAGGCAGAGTGGGTGCACAGTATTTGTAATATGCACTGTAAATTAGTAAATGTTGTCTGAGCCTATAGCTGCTATGTAATGACTCCATTCATTTATTAGCATTGCTGTTAATGAAAATGAAACTGTTCCACCACTATAAAATACATATCAATAAAGAGTGTCGATATCATATCTCACATGTTAACAGATTTATGTGTCTACTAGTCTTATGGTGCCTGATAGGTTTTAGCATGGACAGCAGTGTCAAAGGCGGGGCAAATGACTGAGCAGTGACAAGTTCCAGAACAGCATTCAGATGGGCATCACTAAGTTAAGATGACTCCATCCATTCACAAACCTTTTTTCCCATTTTTATACATGGGATTAGGGTGTCACTTCAACAGTGATGATCAACTAGAGCCAAGGTTCACACTGCCGGGTGGCTATTTTGACTTATTTATATTCATAACAGAAAACTGCTCTTCACAGATTTAAGTAGTTCCAAACATGCACATAATTCATGCAGCAAAAAAATGCCAACCTGGGATAGCTTGAATCTCTGAAAATATTCAAACGTCAACATCACTAAATTTATCCTTCAATAGAGAATCACACTGCAAATCAAGAATTTCCATCTGGAGCTCCTCTGGTTCCTCATGTTACTTTGTAGAAAATGGGTTTTTAAATATTGCAAAGTGTTTCTCTTCAAGTCAACAAATCTATTAAATTCATGTCAGATTGTGGCAATTTTAATGCTGTACTATTCTATGCATCTACATTACTTAGATGAAACTGCAAGAATCAAAGCAAAAAAACCAGGTTGTTTTCTGCTAGCAGCCTTCTCTATCCTTCAAGCTTAATCTTAAAAGAACAAATACAGTTGTAAAGCTCAGGCACCAGTCTGCTTCATTTGTGTATCTTTCTGTTAAATTCCTTCAGGTGTCCCATAACATCGACCTTAAAAGGGAAATCTTTGAGGAATTCACAGTCCTATCCTGTAACTGTGATACAGGGTTTCCCTTCTTATCTATAAAAGCCTGTATCTAAGTACAAAAATGCATAAAAGTATTTCAATATACTCATAGGTTCATGGATGTGTACTAGGCTAACAATCACAGGGGCCTTTTTAAGCCTAGCTATGCATCCCAAATCTGATAAATTCTGGTACCCTTGATAAGTGTAAGCAGGGCCTTGGGAGATGAAACATTTACAAGCAGGGGCCTAGTCAACCCTCTTTCAATCACATTTCCCAGGAGTCTGGTTTCTGTCATACTTTCTGGAAATATTAACTGTCAGTTCTGCTGTCTTAAAGGGTCCAACACAACTTGTGCTTTGGCTAAGTATGACTTCAGTATGCTAAATAAATTTCGACTTCATTAAGATACACAGTCATGCACCTAGCTTGAGGTTTCAGAACTTTATCTTTGAGCCTTTGAAAGGTGTTAGGTGCTCCATGAAGTCCAAAGGGTACGACAATATAATGAAATGATCCTCAGAGATAGAGTAAGAGACAGCCAAAACCCCTTGGTTAAATCTAGGGTGATCAAAACCCTTACTTTCTCGAGTATCTCTGAGGTTTCCGCTGTGGGCATTGGATAAGTGCCAATTTGGAAAGCTCACTCACTTTATGAAAATCATTACAAAGTGTTATGGAGCTGTCCAGCTCAGCAATCGACACAGCTGGACCGTTTCATTCATTTTGTAACTCCTTAATAACTCTTCGTTTATCCATTGTCTTTATTTCTTCATTTTCTGCCTTTCTGTGGGGCTCTAGTATCCCATACAGTTTTAAGTTTACCTTCTCCCTGTCAGTTTCAGGATAATATATCAAATCTGTTCTTCCAGATAGCTTATTTCTCTATAAAAAAGTCTTCTTACTTCTTGCTTCTGATGTTAAACAAAGTTTAGTCTATTTAAACAGCAGGCATTGAATTCCATGGTATTGTGCTACTAATATTTATGTCACTCACGGTTTTGACACTTTTATTTCTCTTTTTAGATTGCCTTATATTATAGTTCACTTCTTCACTTTTTTCTTCTTCCACAAAGGGTCCTTACCATCCTGCTAGGATTGCATTTTTAACAGAGGGAACTAATACTAACATTTTGTCTCCTATTGTAATCACACATTTTAATATTACACCTTCTGTTTCATTTTTTATGCCCTGTGCTCATTATTGACATAACCATTTTAAACCTATCCTGCAGTTTTGTAAAGTATACTGCCACACATTTAATAGATTTTTCCCTCCTCCAAATCCTGTTGAGGCTTGGAACACTCTTCCTACAACATAAAGGAGATAGAGACATTACTGATCCTAGTTCTTATCATCAAGATTTTTTTCAAAGTGCTTTACTAACACGTCAGTTTTTGACTGGTAAACTGGAGATCTTAACTGTTTCATTTTAAAACACTGGCAACACTTCTGCATTACTCTAGACGTAACTGGGGTTCCTTGTTCCATAAGTATTACATTCGAAATCCTTACCCCTCAATGTATTTTATTACACTAGGACAATAAAATCTACCTAAAATTCTAGCTTTTGTTTTGTTTGTCCTTGGGTACCCTCAAAAAATATGTCTCTGTGTCAGTTTCATGTAATGTCTTCTAAAGGTTTTGGAATGAACAGTTGATTTAAACAGAGGAGGCACAGTGGTGCAGTGGATTGCATTGTTGCCTCACAGCAAGAGGTTCCCTGGTTTTATTCTGAGTTGGGGTGCCTTCTGTATAGAGTCTACATGTCCTCCTTGTGTTTGCATGATTTTCCTCCAAGTTCTCTGGATTCTTCCTATATTCCAAAGACATGCAGTAAATGGACACTCTAAATTGGCCATAGGTGCAAGTGTGTCGTGTGGATGAACTAATGTGGCAGGGCTAACCACCCAGTGGTGTAAACTTTGGCTCTAGATAATTGTCACTGTTGAAGTGGTACCCGGTCCCCATGTACAAAAATGGGAAAAAGAGATTGTGGATGGATGGAGTTGATGCAATATTTAATCTTTAATTTTGTTCATCCTGTACACCATCATTCTTGAGCTAAAAATATGGTTCTACTCTGATATATTCTCACTGTCCCTGTTTAAATTATTATATTTACATTGCGCTTTCTTAAAATTTTCATTGCTTATCTAGAACTCACCAAGTCAGGAATACTTGCATCAGTACATTGATATGAAACAGAGTATATAATTTCTACACCAATGAATACAGATGTAGGTTCTTCTTCTTCTCTACTTCTGCTATCTATAAAAGGTAACTCATGTCATGCCTTTCTTTGGCTTTTGGTTTTGGCAATTCCCTTACCTTTACCACAGTAACTTCAGATATTTATGTACCTGCTTTTGATAGTCTTGTTTCAGACTATTTTAACATTAAATGGAAAAATCTAGGAGTCTGATGTTTGGTCCTTTTCTTGCCTTAATGGGTTTATCATTATGGATCTCATCCTTCCTGACACCCTTCATTATTTTAAAGGCTGGAATCTTCTGGCAAAGCTCCATATAACGTGTTATGGGTTTTGCCTTTTCAGTCTCTGCACTGACATTTTCACAAACTTTACAACTGGGGTTTTCAGATAATACTCAGTAACACATTTCTGATAACACACAGTGCTTCTATCTCATCCAGCCAAAATCCGACTTTAGTTTCTTTTGAAGTTTCCATCTTGATCTTTTTCTGTTTCTCTCCTTCCTCTCCTTATTGTTTTACTCATTTTGGTTATCCCAGTGTCCCCATCCACTGTCAGGGTAACCAGCTCCTTCTTACAACCTGGACTTTTTTGAACAAGCTGGAGCCAGTATGGCTCTTAAGGGAATCCTTGGGGATCATGCCATCAACTGTGTCTGCCAAGGGATGTTGTTTTCTTGACCTGCGCTGATATCCCTGCTCCTTTCCTGTTCTTGTGTACATGCATCTGAGGGCTACTCCCCTCTTTGGACGGCACCTCCCCTCAGGAAGTGCCTTAGACAAGACAAGCACCCCCCCCAGGATGGACATACCCATCCCTCCCTGCTAGCACAATAGAAGACCAAGCTGCTAACCTAACCTGGGTCATCTGGGCTATAGTTAGGGATTTATCCCTCTATGCACTGTGCCTGGCTATCTGTCATTTTATCTTAATCAGGGCTGTTTATTTTTAGCAGTGTGTCAGGCTGCTGTTACCACCTTCATTTTCATTTGGGGTGTAATCATAATGGGATACCTTTAAAAGTGTGTTAGGCTGGTGCCCCTCACTAATTTTACTAGGGTTATATTCTAACTGCAGCATATCTCACTGTATCCCCATCTATAACTTCCACAGTACCTTAAACAGAGTCACATCTTGAACAATTCTGACATTGTATCTTAAATTAGGTACCAAAGCAGCAGGATACAGTGTAACATCGAACTTGTATATGTTACAGAATGCTGTTTCTTGTTTCTGTGAGCACATATTAGTTCTGCCTTCCTCTTGTTATATCTACAGACATGTTTCCTTAATAAATGTGGTCATGTTTCCAGACTCTAGTAGCCCCTTCAGTTTCTTCCCAACCAACAAAACTGCATATTTGCCTTAGTAGTGACACAGTGACAATATGTTGATTCAACTATTCTAGTAGTTGCTTCACTGGTGTATTTCATTGCCATAATGTTGATTAGAAATATCATGTTTATTAGGTACAGCAGCCCTATTAATCATTAAGCAGTTGTAGTGATTTAATCATTAAGCAGTTGTAGTGATTTAATCATTAAGCAGTTGTAGTGATGCTTCTCCTGTTCTCTCATTTGTATCAGACTACTTCAGTTGCTGACAATTTTTTTTGCTCACACACATCTGCATACTTTTAGTTACAGGGTCTGGTTTCACAGTTTTAAACAGTGCTTCATTAATTAAAGCACCTCTGCACCTTTTGGATGTAGCTGCTGCTAAAATGTCTACTCAGCCTGTTCACTTCTGGTTCTAACCTTTAGTTTAAAACACACTTTAAATCAGACATTTTTGCACTTATGATTTACTTGAAATAAATCTTCTATTGCGATATTTCATTACTTGTGTTTCAGGAGACACACCTGCCTTAGCTAACAGTCCCACCCCCCAGTTTTTACAGTCTGTATAATAACTACCTTCCATGTCCATATATGCTTTGAGTGCTTTACCTGTAAGTTGGGAAGACCACATTTTAGGCCAGTCTGATTGAAACCAAGTTTCCTGGGGGGTCATATCTTACAAAGGCAATGAGGTAGCCTTTGGTGTCATTTTTTTAGTCCCCTCAGAATTCAACCTACCAGCTTGGACCCTAGTGTTCCACATCCATGCCAGGTCTAACAGTCATCCACCTACCGCCTCAGACTACTCCAGCATTGCTTGGGCTGGTCATAGATCCTAAGGGCATCCTGGGGGTTTCAAAATCTGTGCTTCTGTCTGGGAGGTTTTCCTTTATATACCTATCCCACTTCCCTTTTCGAAAGACAACTCCCCTCTTTGGATCATGCCTCCCATTAGGCATTATCATCAACAAGTGCCCTCCCTCCCTGATGCTCTATTACTCACCTGAGCTACTCCTTGAATCTGTGTCAGCTGGTCTATACTCTTTTCCTGAAGAGCCAATATATGCTGACCTATATTTGTATCAGTGTGTACCTGAAACAATTTGAGCTTCTCTAGCTTTTAAAAAAAATACAGTATTTCACTCACTAACAATTCTCTCTTTCCAGGTGGGGTAATTAATGCAGAAAGGTGTTAAACTTGCAGACTACAGTGCAGGAAAAGAAAAAAACAATGTAGTTTGGTATGAATGGACTAAACTGTGAGTGCTGAAGCCACTACTGTAGCAAATGACACTTGCTAAAGAGAGTTTCTGTCAGATAGCTGCAGTTTATTTACAGTGAAAAATCCAGGCCAAACTTCAGTTTTAACTTAAAACAGAAACAAGTGCATTTTTGTATTAATATAATTTGGGTTACTACCACTTCCATTCCAGTTTTTAAAGTCTGTCCATGAAATAATTCCAGCCTTGGTCAAACTGCCTTAAATGCATTTGCAGTTTGGCCCTACTCTTTAAATAAATCCACAGATAGGCTGCAGGTACTCCTTGAATAAACTCACAGCTTGGTTCCTGGTACTGCTTAAATAAAGCCATAGTTTTGGCTGCTGGTCCTTTTTAAATAAATCCACTGCACTCCTGAGTGTGTCATCCTTTAGATGAGATGTTAAACCAAGGCCTCATCTGCTTGAATTGGTAATAGCTCTGGTCGATGTGAAATATTTCATGTCACCTATAAAAAGAGTAGGGGGTTCTTTATTAATTAACACAACTTATACACATTATTTACATTCACTACATTATTTACATATTGTGCATTATTGACAATTATTTACATTTTTCATCTACCATGCAATTTTATTTATTTTAATGATTTCCCCCACTCTTTTTTCCACAACCAAAAACACATCTTTTTCAAAATTTCAGGCGATACCCATTTGCTATTAAACATAGTTTTATTCACTCTTTCATTCTATATTGTCCATGAAACATAAAGCAGTTTTTTATCAGTCTTCTTGCTTGCCTCTTTTACTGTTTTGTTGCCATAGCACCCATGTTTTAGCATTTTCATATTTATTTTATTTTTATTTAACATTTGTTTACCAGGAAAGTCCAACTTGAAACAAAGCCAATTTTCAGCGGAGGCCCAGGGACAAATGCTCCAGACGCATGTCTTAGTTGTGTGGGAAGAAACCAGAGTAACCGGAGAAAACCCACACCAATTCCGGAAAGACATGCAGACTCCACACAGAAGGCACTCCAGTTGAGAACTGAACTGGAGACCCTCTTGCTGTGAGGCGACAATGCTACCTCTGCACCACTGAGCCATTTAGATCTTCAACACTTTTAAAAGTCTTTCAATATTTTACTCTCATATTTTTTGTCCATAATTCTTTACTCTTGAACAATTCAGAAAACCGTGCTCCATTGTTTCAATCTCCCACAGTAATTACACACTCTCTGTTTTATTTTTTATAAAGTATGTTGGCTTTAACTGGCAGTTTACCTATTGTCAGTCTCCACATAAAATCATTACATGCATGAATTTACCTGTACCATGCATGTCTTGCCTTAATTGCGTTCTTTCTTCATTTTCTAAATACTTCCATGGGTATATATAAGAGTGTTCATTCGTTATATGACAATACCATTCTTTTCTATATTTCCTAAATTTTTAATATTCAATTTCCATAAAAAAGATATTCTGGTATTCTTTCATGTCTTCATTTACAAAAAATGTCCATCTTTTCCCAGAACTTAATTTTTCCAAATTCTTATACTTGTCTCTCATAATAACATTTATTAAATTCTTATGCTTTTCTTCCATTCCTGCCAAAACTTTATATTCAATGATGTTGCATGTACAATTGGATTAATCAATTCCAGTCCTCCCTCCTCTTTAACATACAAAATCCTTCTTCTGACTGGATTTAGTCTCTATCCCCATGTAAATGAGCATACATTAAACCTTAAAATGCATTCACTCGAGGCACTCCTTAAAATGGAGAACATCGACATCTGTGCAGTGACAGAGACCTGGTTCAAGGCTCCAGAGAGCACCCCTGCATTACCAGGCTATAATTCACGCCACACCTTTTGGCCACCTAACCTGGACCGAAACAGTAAAGGTGGAGGTGTGTCCATATTCATTAAGGATATACACACCTCCAGGCTAGTTGCTCAGCATAATGCATCCGAGATTATCCAAGTGCAACTAACTGTGGGCAAGACCGCAATCCAAATTGTAGCTTGCTACAGATCCCCCACCATGCTCCAGGATTCCCACTCCTCATTTCTTGATACACTGGAAAATATTAGGGTACAACCCTACACCCTAATAATGGGCAATTTCAACTACCCTACAATTAACTGGCAAAACTACTCATGTACCAACTCTTTTGCTCAACGTTTTCTGAAATTCATAAATTCCAATGGCTTGGATCAACTTATCCACACCCCCACCAGGGGCAAATTTATCCTAGACCTGGTCATTACCAACATGGGCGACCGGTGATCCACACCAGAGGTCAATACTTGTTGGTCAGATCTGACCACAAGCTCATCACCCTAGACATACACATCCCGCCCCCACCCCCCATTAGGGAAACCACCGTAAAAAATTTCTCCAAAGCCAACTTCATACTTCTTAAGACAGAAGTGGCAAACTTCATGACACCCATGCAGACAGACAATAGAGGTACGACTGCTGAATCCTACACAAATGCACTTTATAAGCACTTACACGAGTGCATAGATCATGCTATCCCTAATAGAACCAAGATGCTATCCTCAAAAAAAAAGGAAAACAATGTGGTGGTCCCCTGCCATATACAAATTCTACAACAGAAGAAAGAAACTGTTGCAAAAAGAGTAAAATCCCATGATTGGAGGAACTCCCTGGTCAGCCTCAGTAAGAAGCTGAGATCCCTCATAAAATCCTCCAAAGCTAGTTATGAAAACAAAATCACCACTGATTCTAAAGACAAACACAAAGCATTCTATTGCTATGTCAAGAATCTCAATGGCAACATTCAGATCTGCTCTGAGTTACAGCACAATGTCACTAAATATACAGATCCAACTGATATTGCCAACATCCTGGCAGATAGGTTCAGTGCTAACTTTACCCCCCTCTCACCCCCTAAAGGGCCCATCTCTATACCGGAAGAATGCAAAGTTCCTGTAATCATGGCTGCACAGGTAAAAAACACACTCTACAAAGCCAACAACAGAGCATCCATGGGACCTGACAACATGCCAGACTGCATTCTACTTGAACTACAGAATGAACTGGCACCCCACCTAAGTACCATGTTCAATCATAGCCTCACCTCAAGCTTTGTATCCACTGAATGGCGCACAGCGATGATTATCCCACTCCACAAAGAGGAAGCCACCATGGACCTCGGGAACTATGGCCCCATTAGCCTGATGAGCCTGGTCTGCAAGGCCATGGAATGTATCATAATGGAACTTATAAACAAAGACATTGGTAATCTCCAAACTCTGGACCCCACCCCCACGCAACACCATGGAACGTATCATCATGGAACTTATAAACAAAGACATTGGTAATCTCCAAACTCTGGACTAGACCCAGTTTGGGTTTGTAAAAGGCAGATCATGTTTCCTAAATCTGATAGACTTCTTTGAAGCAGTCAACAAAGCCGTAGATGAGGGTAAGGTGGTTCACACAGCCTATCTAGATCTCGCCAAGGCTTTCAACACCATCCTCCACTCTGGAATTATTGATAAACTCACTAAACTAGGTATAAATCCCTATGTCACAAGATGGGTTGCCGATTGGCTCACTGACAGAGCCCACAATGTGAAAGTAGCAGACTCCAAATCTGACTTCAGACCAGTGACAAGTGGAGTATCACAGGATTTAGTCCTGGGTCCTCTCCTGTTTGGTATCTACTTGACTGAAGTACAAGATAACACAGAAGGTCTTTGGCTAATGAAGTTTGCAGATGACTGCAAACTAGGAGCCATAATTGAAACTCCTAATGATGTAGACATCCTACAAAAGGACCTCACTGAGACAGATGCCTGATGTCAAAGCCATGGCCTCAAGCTCAATGCCAAAATGTGCATTGTCATCCCCTTTGGTAAAAACTCTGTACCCATGAACTATCACATAGGCGGTAGTCTACTTAACACCAAAAGTGTGATAAGAGACCTTGGGACACAGGTGGACAGTAGTCTCTCCTTTGATAATCACATTGCCACAGTAGTCAGGCAATCCTTCTACATGGCACACCTCATCACAAAAGCTTTCTCATCCAGGAAGAAAGAGGTCATTATTCCCCCTCTACTCGTTACTCATTAGACCCATTATAGAGTACAACGGCCCTTTTGGTATGTACCTCACAAGACATCTACAACAGGAAAGGCCACAGAAAAACCTCATAAAGAGGATTACTGGCCTCAAACAGATGCCCTACGCAGACTGTCTCAAAAACTCCAGCTTTACTCTGTTGCATATCGCCTACTCAGTGGTGATCTCTGCCTAATATACAAAGCTATGTCAAACCCAGAGCTGTTGGACATGCTCCACTTAAAGAGATCCCAATCCCTCTGAGCTACATATTCTAGGGACCAAAACCTTGTCACCACAATAAACAGAACATGCTAGAGGGATATATTCCTGTCACAGAGACTTCCCATACTCTGGAACAAACTACCTATCTATATCAAACAAAGCTCCTCCTTAGCACTTTTCAAGAAAAATCTTGATGATTGGATGTGAAATAGGAAATTCACCCCGGGGATTACTTCTGTGGTTCTGCTCGACAGGGGCAAAAGCCAGGGTACCTTTTTGGCTAGGCTTATATATGCCCTAGGGACAATAGCCTAGTACCTATCTATGAACCCATGAACCTATTACATAATAATTATTTTTCAAATTTAGATGGAATCATATAAACATCTGCTAAATATGCATTTTTTACCTAAAAGTATCAAATTTATTAAATATACTATTTCCTTATAAGACAGTTTGTATGACTTCGAAAGCACACAAACTTTTCTTAATTTTTGTATTATTTGCTCCCATTGTTTTTTTTCTGTACATTTTTCACAAATTCTGTTCCTAATATATCTATAAACTCATCATTAAACTGAATCTCTTCTATACTATCTGTTGACCTAATACGCTACTTTTGTATTTATGTATACATAGGCTAGCATTTCTAAATACCAATTTAATATTTTCATACCTTCTTTCATCCATTCCTCATTCTTCATAATTATGAGTATATAATTTGCATAAGTAAGAATTATTGGAATTTGAATATCTCCTTTTATGTATTGGAATTTGAATATCTTCTGTTATGTTATATTTTGCCATTTTCAACACTGTCTTCATTTTACTAACAACTATTCTCATAACTAATGCAAATAAAATGCTACTTGCTGGATACCCCTGCCTTATTGCACATTCTATTTTTATTTTTTCACTTCACTACCCATTTAATATCACTCTCACATTATTATTTTCACATACTGACATAAATATTTAAATTATTTTATCATTTATACCATACTCTCTTAATATATCCCACAAGACATCATATTGTATTCTAGCAAATGTTTTATTTATGTCTCTTACCATAACTTTAATTTCCTCCCTTTATTTACAATGTCCTCTATCACCTGTCTCAATATTCATAATACATCTTGACTTTCTTTCCCTTTCTTACCAAAAACCATGTCAAGTAATTTAACTACACTATTCCCTAACACTGTCCCTATTATACTCATAAATATCTTATAATCTGTAATATTCAATATTATTGGTCTATAGTTTCTTATATCCTCTCTTTCTCCTTTTTTCCAAATAAATTTCATAACCCCTGTACATATTTCTTTTTCTGCTTTTCCCTTTTCTAAGCACTCATTTAGCACTTACACTTTTTGCAATTATTCCATATTATAATACATATAATATTCAATGCCATCCATTCCTTTAGCTTAAGGAATATTAAGTTCACAGACACTTACATTATTTTCCATATTCCTATCATCCTCTTTACTTAACTTTTTAACTTTCCATTTCTGCCTCTCTTCTATATCCCTTTTTAAATGTATTTTCTATATACTTTCTTATTTCTTCAAATGTTTGTTGTGTATTTGGTGTTTTGCCTTCCTTATTATTCAATTCCCTTATTATGCTCTCATTTTCTCTTACAATCTTATTTAAATATGGTGCAACTTCTTCTTCTTTTTTCCCTTGCAAAATATATTTGCTTATATCACATATTTAAATCTTCTCCTGAGTCATCTCATATGACTTTTACTCCTTTTCATAGATATGTATCTTCTTTTTTCTATTGCTTCTTTAAACACCCCCTGACTCATTTGCTTATATTTTAATTTCTCCTTCCTCTTTCTCATTATTTGATATTCCAGAAAACATTTCTTATATTTTTCTTTCATAAAAAATTCTCATATCCACATGATCTTTCCATATCTGGTTAATCTCCTTTCTTTCTTCCTCATCTAAGTCTATTTCATTAAGCCTCTGAATGCCTTTACCAAATCTTATATATCCCTCCCTTTCTTGCATTTCTATCCATATAGCTAAATGATCCAAAAATCCTGTTTCTGTTATCCCTGTACTATTTTTAGGCTATTAGATATTACAAATTAATCAATTTCTGTTTTTATCTAATTTCTTTTGTAAGTCCAATTTTTCTCATCCCATATATATAACTTGCCACATTTTATTATTTTATATACCATCCTAACATCAGTTTCTACTTTTCTTCTTTTTCTTAGGTCATAGTTGAAATCTACCACTAATATTATCTCTATATTCACTCTTACATAGTTTAAGATTTTTAAACATTATTTATCTTTCTTTCATCATAGCATACACATAAATTGCAATAATTCTATAGACAACTTTATTCCATCTTCCATCTATAACTATTATTCTACCTAATTCCACTATAGTATACTCTAAAACTCTTATTGTTTGATTACATAATATTGCAATACCTGAACATGCTTCTTTTCCCATGTTCCAAGTAATGTTTCCACCCCATAGTTATTCTGTTTGTGACCTTTCATCTTCTTCTGTTAATATTCTCCTATCTTCTAGCATAATTCTATCCATACTGAGTGGCACACACCATTCTAAAATACTTATTCTTCTTTTAATAATCTTTATACTCTTAACATTTATAGCTAAGATTTTCAGCGTCCTTTTAATACAGTTTGCTACTTCTTTTCACATTTACCTTTTACCTTTTTTATTTCGTTTCACAACAAAACTCTTAAACATTCTTTTTCTGTCTTTCACCCTTTTGCCAATCAAATTCTTTTTACTTCTCACCACTCTCCAATCCACATATTCATCTTCACTTGTTTCTTGTACATGTTCTTGCACGTCATTATTTTCATTTCTTTTTTCATCTATCTCTTTTTATCACTCTGCTCTCCATGTTATTTTTCTACACTCGTGTCTACATTTTCTTGTGTTTGCTCTTGTTCTTTAGCTTGTATATTTTCTACACAATCCATAAACACGTCTCATTTTCCCACATATTTTACATGTCATATCATCCTTTTTAGCTTCATGCCCTGGTTTTCCACAAATAAAACATTTTCTTTTACCAGAGTTACTAATCAAATGGTCATCTTTTCCACAGAAAAACATGCTTTTGGTTGTGCCATATATTAAATACAGCCTCTATCTCCTTCTATGTTTATCACACTTAAAATATGCATGATTTTTTTCATTTTCCATTTTTAAAATTACTCCACAATCCCAGCCCCCTGTCTATAATTCTCTATCATCATAACTTTTTGTAATGTCCATCACTTCTTTGCATACAATCTTTAAATAATCTTTTAACACTTTTCTCTCAAGCTTCAGTTCAAAATTGCACAATAATTCATTTTTTTGTCTTTCTATTAAATGTTTGTACTACATACGCATTTCAAGGACTGCAATATTTTTTATCTTCAAACTTTTTAAGAATTCTTCCATGTACTGTCCTGTGTCAAATAGAATTTCACAATGTGTCTGTTTATTAATATGTATAAAAGCTCTTACCTTTTTGGTGAAACACCAAGAGCTGCAATTACTGTGTCCCAAACCTCATACCTACTGAGTTCTTTTACCACTTTGCAGCTCAGGCTTACCACGCATTTTCTTCTTGCCATCTCTCTCTTTTCTTCCACTTGCTTCTCTCCTTCTTTTGCCTTTTTGAGCATATGATGTATTCTTTATTTCTATCTCTTTCACCTCCTCCTCTTGTAACTTGTCCATATATTCTCCCCATGAATCCACTATTTTGCTCTCCAGTTTACCCTGGCTTAACATAGCTCTTAAGTAGACATCATGCAACCCTCCCAACTGGAGGGTTGTAACAACACATTATTTCCATGGGTTCAATATCACCCTCAAACAGCCTTTCCTGAAATAATTTCTCCTGTGATGGTCTGATAACCTCCCAATCCTCCTTCTCTTTCATCTCTCCCTTCTCCACCAATATGAATGACTTCTCCACTCTTTCTGATATGCTTCCTCCATCAAACTGCCTCTCTCTTACCTGCTCCACTGCTTTCATTCTTACACTCACTTTATCTTTCTCTGCTCCATCTTGTAGCTCTCATTTGTTCACCATACTTCTCAAGATGCCTGTGTGCCCTGAATGGAACCAGGAAGTTAGATGCACTACCAACAATTGCATTCACGTACAATCATGAGTAGGGGTCCTTTATTGATATAAATACATTACATATTATTTACATATTTACACTGTTTACATTTATTTACAAATCTCCATACATTATCAACTTCAGTTTAAACATTCCTTCCCCACTCTTTTATCCCCAACCAAAACATTATTTTCTCCAAAATCTTTGTTAAAGTCCATTTTCCATTGTCTTTAATTTTATTTAGTCTCTTGTTCCATATAGTCCATGAAACATAAAATATTATTCTGTCCATTTTCTTCACTTCTTCCTGTTTTTGTGCACCATAATAACCAAATTCCATTATGTCCATATTTAATCGCTCAAATTTTAAAAAACGTTTCACCCTATTATGTTTACATATTTCTTTCCATAAACTATTAATGCTTTCACATTTCAAAAACACATGCTCAGTAGTCTAGAACTCTCCACATTTATTACAGATTCTATTTTGCTTTTTTGTATGGCATATTTGCCTTAACCAGCAATTTTCTAATAGGCAATCTCCATAAAAAATCAATACATTCTTTAATCTTTTTATAGTTATTATATCTCATCATTATGGCTTTTTTTCTTATCTATTCCTAAATATTTCCATGGATCAATGTAATAAAATGCTTTCATAATACTTAAATACCATTCCTTTCTATTTTCTCACATATATTCTTTTTTTATTTTCGATAACACAATCTTGTTTTGATACACTTTCATTTCTTCATTCACAGTGCTTTTACTTCTTTTTTAACTTCCATTCCTTCCCACAGTTCTTTGTATTTATAATATAGTATCATTTCTATCAAGTTTTTATTTTCCTTCAGAATTCCTTTTAATACCTTATACAAAATTACTGTTGGATGTATTACACCCAAGCCTACTTGCTATTCTTTCATATATAGAATCCTTCTCTTGACTGGATTCAGTCTAGAGTCCCATAGAAAAGAAAATATAATCATCATTAGTTCCTTTTCATACTTAACAGGAATCATATAGATGTGACCAATATAAGCCATTTTTCGTATTACCATGGAGTTCAAGTGTTTTTTTCTATATAAAAAATCTATATGATTTCAAAAAAATAATCATATCTCCTTTACTTCTTTGAATACATTATCCCATTGTTGTTGTCTGTATTCATTCCTTCCAAATATTATTGCCAATATATCTATATATTTTTCATTAAACTCAATACCTCCTTATCATACCTTCAAATCAAAATCCTTTACTTTTCTCTTTATTTATACTTAAACCATTTTTTTTAAAAATGTATACTTAATTTTTCATTTACTTTTCCATTCATACTTTATTTTTTAACAATTAATACAATATCATCCACATAATTATACATTATTGACAATTGTACTTCATTCATCATTTTGTATCCAATCCAATCCATTTGACATTTTATTAATTTCCTTCACTATTACATTCATAACTAAAGAGAAAATTACACTATTAGCTGGAAAGCCCTGCTTTATTCCACATTCAGTTTTAATTTTTCCCCAATCCAGCCATTTACATTTAGTTTCACATAGTTCCTTTCACAGATTTTATTACGTGTAATATATTTTTGCTTACATTATATGCCTGCAAAATTCCCATAATGATTTATACTAAATATTATCATGGGCTTTAATTATATCCCTTATCATAACCTTTGCTTCTACATTTTTATTTATGACTAGACAGGGGTCCAGGGAAGTAAATAGTGTGGGAAGAAATAGCCAGGGAATTGTTATGGCTAGGCTTGTATAGGCCCTAGGGCTGATAGCCTAGTACCAACCTATGAACCTTTGATATCAACTATTTCTCTTATTATACATAATAACTCTTGCCTTCATTTTCCTATTCTTCCGAATACATTTACATCATATATTCTATCCATTTTTTGCAACCTTTTTATTATTCACATAAAAAAATTATAATCCATATTATTCAATTTTATTGGTATCCATTTTTTTTTATCTCCTATTTATTTCCTTTTTTAAATATAACGTTTATCACTTCTATACATCTCTCTTTCTCTTTAATTCCAGCTTCTAACCATTCATTCATAACTTCTATTAACATTATTTCTTGCCACTCTTTCATTTTCTGTACATACCATATTCAATTCCATCCAGTCCTGTTGCATAATTCATGTTAATATCATTTAGAATTTCATTCAGTTCTTTCAATAGTTATTTTTTGTCCTAAATACTCATTATCTTCATTATTTAATTTTTCACCTTTATAAATCTGTTCTGTTTTCTTCTCTTTTAACAAATAATTCCAGTACATATTCTTTAATTATTGTGTATATTCCTTCTTGCTGTCTTATTTACTTACCTTCCTTATTTTTTAATTCTCTTATTATTTTTCCTTCTTTTATCATTTTACTTAAATATGGTGCTACCTCTTCTTTCTTTTCTTATAAACAATGTTTTTGTTTATATAACAAGTTGTTAATTTTAATTTGATTCATTATATATACTTTTTCTTTTTCATAAAAGGAAATTTTCTTCTCTACTAAGTCTCTAAATGTTTCTTGACTTAATATATCTCTCTTTTTCTTTATTATTTTCTACCTTAAACATTCTAAAAACACTTTTTTATATTTCTTTTTAAAATTAAGCTACCTAAGAGTCCAATTCTCATAAAACTCTCTCATATCCATATGATTTTTCTGGGTCCATATTATGTGATTGAAGAATCTCTTCTTCGAACACATAATAATCGACATGTATACAGCGAATGCTGTAAACCGCAAATGGCCACGTCCTCAACTTTTTCCTCAGGAAAAATTTCACATGGCCATAAAATAAAAAACAAACTTTAAAACACTAATTAAGTGGGGGGGGGACTTCGCTCCCCACATCCACCCTAACTAAATATACCAACCCTGAGATCACTCTACATTAAAGAAAAGGGCAATTCCCGATAACAGCCAACTGAATTTTTTCCCAAGGAAAAAATTCGAGGACGTGGCTGTTCGCCATTTACACCATTCACTGTATATGTGTCAATTATTGTGTTCAAAGGCGAGATTCTTCGATCACATAATATAGACCCGATTTTTCCATAATTCCATAAGTTATTTTTTCTCATCTAAATCTAATTCCTTTTCATTAATTCTCTTTATTCCTTTACCTATTCTTATATATTCTTCATTTTCCTGTACTTTAACCCATATAGCCACATGATCTGAAAATCCAGCATATGTAATTCCTTTGTTATAACTTTTAAACTATCAGATATTAAAAAATAATCAATATTGTCATAATTTCATTCTTTTTGTAAGTCCAGTGGTTATTCTCCCATACACTTAACTTTCCACTTCTCATAATTTCTTTAACCATTTTAACATTACAATTGCTCTTATTATTTCTTAAATTACAATTGAAATAATTGACCACCATAATATTCATATTTACACAAACATATTCAAGAATATTTTTAAACATCCTTTATCTCTCTCTCTTTTTGTTACATATGCATATAAAGCTATAATTCTATACACATATTTTTTCCATCTCAAGTCTATTACCTTTATTTGTCCTAGTTCAACTATGGTTACATCTAATATTTTAATGCTTTTTTGACATAATATACATATTCCTGAGCATGTTTCTTTCTCCATGTTCTAAACTACCACACCATTCCAAAGTTTTTCAGTTTGTGTTCTTTCTTCCTCTGTTAATAATCTATCCTCTAAAACAATAATATGTGCATCTACTGCAGCATACCATTTTAATATACCTATTCTCCTCTTCAGATTTTTCATATTGTTCACATTTAAAGCTAATATTTTCAGCTTTTAAGAACAGATAGCATAATAAAATGTTTACCCCTTTCCTTCTTATTTTCTCTAAGCTTTATATTTTTGAATTTTATTTTCCTTTTTTAACACTATTCCCTATCAATTTTTTTGTATTTCTTACTGTATGCCAATCAGCTTCTTCCTCACTTGTCTCCACTGTTTCTTTTTCCTTGCTACTTTCTTTAACTTCATGTATGAGCTCTTTATCATTCACTTTTTTGTACATTTTCTTGTATAACATGTTTTCTATCTCTTTCTCCGGTATAACTTCATTTCATTTTCTTGCACATTTATTTCACATTATAGCTATGAATGACCAGTATTGTCACATTTCTTGCACACTTTAAATCACATTTTTTTGCATTATGCCCTATTTTACCACATAAATAACATCTTTTTATCACATTCATTGATTAAATGATCATTTTTTCCACAAAAATAACAAGTCTGACCCCTGTATTTCACAAAACCCTTATTACCATGAACATTAATAATACTAGGCACATGCATAACATTACTATTACAGTATGATTACTCCACATTCCCATCCTACAGTCCACAGTCCTCTTTCATCATATATTTTTTATTGTCCATTACTTCTTTACACATAGTTAACAAATGTTCTTTCAGGTCTTTTGCTTCAAATTCAGTTCTAAACTGGATCATTATTTTTTTTTGTTTGTCTGTAAAAAGCTTGCACCACATATTTTGACCATGGATAGATATTCTTCTTTATATGCACCTCATAAATTGTTGATGGCCTGCCCAGTCTCAAATATCAAGTCATAAAAAGTCTCTTTATTAATTAAAATAATTTTACCTCTTTTGCTTTGCCACCCAGAAGTGCTATGACAGAGTCCCAAACCTCATACCTGTCCAAACTTTCTTCTTTTTTACTGCTCACACATACTGTATACTTTTTTGTTTCTTTTATTTCTTCTCTCTTCTTTGCTCCTTCTCCAGCAGTTTGTGCATACATTTTTGTCTCTGGAACTTTGTCTGGCATAGTCTCTTCTTCTCCTTTTTCTTCTATTTTTTTCCAAGATGTAGCTCCATGAAATTGCTGCTCCACTTTCTGGCTCACTTTATTTCATCATGTCTTCCAAATAATCATCCCGCAAACCCCCCCCCCCCGATTGGAGGGTTGAAATTATGCATTTTTCAGAGGTAACTGTCTCTCCTTCAAACAATCTCCTCTGAAAGTTTTCTTCTGAATCCATATCAGTTACAGCTACAATCTTCTTTTCCTCCAATGTCACTATTTTTCCTGCACCCACATCATCAGAAAAAAAATTATGGTATTGATTCTACCATTTCAACTACATTTTCAGCGATGTTCACTCCATTTTCAGCAAAAGCTGAAACAGCCATGTTTTCTCCCTGTTCCTCCTGGCTGTCTTCTCACCTGGACAGGAAACAGGAAGTCAGTATGTGTAACACACAAAACTTCCCCTGACTACCAAGAGTAGGGAAAGTTCCCTGATCCCCTGGCCAAATTTCCCCTAGAAGTGTAAATACATCAAATCTTCCTGAAAAGAGGTTATTAGCCTAGTGGGACTAACTAGGTCAACAATGGATAAATAATTAAACAAAATAAAAATTCACAACTTAAAGAAGAATCAGGGCCCAAAATGAAAATGTAAATTCTTATCTGAACCAATACCCAGCAATGTGTTTGTGCTAGTTCAGTAAATGAGATATGTAATTGTACAAAATTATTCCATAACTTGCAGTAAAACACCCAGGCCAAAATACAAATTTAAATTCTTATTTGAACCAATGTCTGGCAATATCTTCAGTAGTGTAGTCCAGTAAGTAAATTATATATTTGTAAAAAATTGCTCCACAACCTGCAGAAGAATACATGAGCTGAAATTAAATTCTTCTTTGAACCAATGTCTGGCATCATTTCTTTGATAATTTAATAAATTTGTAAAATATGTACTTGTACAAAATATGTTCTACAACTTACAGAAGAACACAGAAGCCAAAATGAAAACTCACATTTTTATCTTGAGACAATGACTGGAAGCTACATTGTGCTAATCTAGTAAATTTTGTATATAACTGTATGAATCTGTTAAAACATCTGCAGAACACACAAAATAACATGAGCATTCAAGTTCTTATCTGAATCAGCGTCCAGCAGCTTATCTATAATACTCTAGTATTAAATTATTCCACAGTTTGTGGAAGCTCACACAAGCCAAAATGAAATCCAAATTCTTACTTGTGTCAGAGCCAATCAACTTCTCTGTGCAAGTGAAATGCGTACTTCAAAATATTTATTTCACAGCTTGAAGAAGAATACATAAACTAAAACTAAAAGTTGATTTCTTACCTTTATGCTAGTTTAGTAAATGGGATATGAACTTGTACCAAGCTACTTAACAACTTGAAGAAAAACATGTAAACCAAAGTGAAAAGTCAAAGGGTGGTATTCATAGGGGTCCCCTTCAGTAGATCGAACATATAACAAGTTCGAACCTCATATGGCTGAGACCATATGTTCAAACTTGTAACTGTTCGATCGGACTGAATGGAGATCTCTGTACAGTGCAGAACGGGAAGATTTTCCACAATGTAGTGCGATCTCGGAGTTGGTATATTTAAGTAAGGGGGGTGTGGGGGGTGCAGGTGGGCGTAGCCCCCCTGCTACAGATGTTTAACTTTCTTTTTAGTTGTTTTTTCTTTTTTTACCTCAGTGTTCGAACTATTACAAGTTCGACCATATGGTCTTGGCCATATGTGGTTCGAACTTGTAATATGTTCGATCTACTGACGTAGATCCATTCATAGTCCTGGATTTCACACTTGCATAGTGGTTCTCCATAAAGAGAGACACTACACCTGTATGCAGATATACTAAGTGCAGGTTATTTGATCTGACTAAGGAAATGTGAAGGCAGTTTGATAAACACACCTACTTATGGCAAAAGTGTAAAATACCTGAAAATAAGCATCAAGTATATGCAAAGGATTAAAACCTTAGGCTTTATATGACCTCATATATACTCAGATATTGAGGATGAACGTTGCTATACACTGTTATGCTTAAAGACTTAAGGCAAGTGCTGGACTCTGCAGCTTTTATTACTAATATTTTAAAAAAGAAAAGGTTTTAATATGTTTTATATAGGAATATCCTTATGTGGACATCCTGTTGGTTTCAATAAAGAGTGGAAAGTGGAAGACTGGAAAGATTAATGAGGGAAGATGCAACAGAGGGAAACTCAGAAAAAACACTAAAAGAGGGTTTGCTGGAGGAGGTGGGAGAGGATGTGTGCTGTGTTTTTGTTGGGGGGATAGACCTCCCTATTTTTTTCAATATATTTCATATAAGAGGATAGTTTGGATGGAAAGTAGGTAAAAGGGTACAGGAGTGAGAATAAGAGAAGGAAGGGGATGAACAGGAGTGCAGCCCAACAACATTCCTAGTCCACAAGGCCTGAATTGTTCCTACTTCCAGATGGTGTTACAGTGGAGGACCCTGATGTGTAGGGGTCAGGGGTCTGTGGTGGCATGATGGTCAGTGCCAATTGGGACAGCAAGTCTTCCACTTGCTACAGAGAAGCCTCAATTGGCTGAAGACATCTATCTATGACCTGTTTCACAAGGAACTCAAACAAGTACCAAAGCCCATGTTCAGTGAGGCTTGCTAGGCCCCCATGTGCCATGTGCCAGGATGCTTACAGGACTGGTGCTACTGCCCTGATCCTATGAGGACATCCCCAGATGAGCAAAGTGTGAATATTCCCTAACCTGGGGGATACACAGCTGAGCTGCTTCTGAGGAATTTCAATTTAAAAAAAAATGAATAGAAATGGGAGAAATAAAATAAAGAAGGACAAAGGAATGCATAATTCAAATAAGAAAAATAAAGAAATGGGGGGAAGACAAAGGCGGACACAAAATAAATTTGCACGTAATGTTAGACATCATTCAGTTTATTCTTATCAAGTAATTGTATTCTTATAGGTTCATAGGTTCATAGGTTTATACTAGGCTATCTGCCCTAAGGCATTTATAAGCCTAGCCCAAAGTTTTGTGGCTTACGCCACCCCTTATATGAAAAAATACTGTACCCATTAGTTTGTTGTGCCTCTGTCCAGCAGTGACACAGAGATGATTCCTGGGGTAAACCTACGATCTCCCATCCACAGGTCAAGATTTCTCTTGAACAGAGCCAGTGAAGTGCTCTGCCTCACATGGACCGGGATTTTATTCCACAGCATAGGGAGTCTCTGAGTGATAAATCTATCCCTCCAGCACATCCTATTTATATCCGTGCTAAGGTTTAAGTCGCTTGCTCTAGTGGTTTTGGTGGATTTGGATTTTTTGAGGTGGAGCATGTCCATTAATTCCGGGTTGGACATGGCCTTGTATGTCAGGCACATGTCACCTCTGAGCAGATGGTATGCGACTGAATAGAGCTGGAGTTTCTTCAATCTGGCAGCATATGACAGATTTTGGAGTCCCTTTATCCTTTTGGTGAGGAACCTTTGGGGTCTCTCCAATTGCTGCAGATGTCGGGTGAGATACATCCCGAATGGGGCATTGTACTCGATCATTGGTCTGATAACTGAAGAGTACAGGGGAACAATGACCTCACTAGATCTGTATGTGAATCCCTTCATGATCAGGTGGGCAATGTAGAAGGTCTTTCTAACCACTTTAGCAACGTGAGTGTCAAAAGAAAGGCCACTGTCAACCTGGGTCCCCAGGTCCCTGATAACCTCTTCTGTGCTTAGTGGATTGCCACCTATATGGTAGCTTGGGGTTACCTTGTTTTTCCCGAAGGGTATGACTATACATTTTTTGGCGTTTAACTTCAGGCCATGGCTCTGGCACCAGCTATCTGTTTCCGTGAGTCCCTTCTGAAGGATATCCGTGTCCGATGCACTTTCCACTATGGCGCCCAGTTTGCAGTCGTCTGCAAACTTTGTCAGCCAAAGTCCTCCCATGTTGGCCTGTACTTCTGAGAAGTAGATGCCGAACAATAGGGGGCCAAGGACCGAGCCCTGTGGGACACCACTTGTGACCGGCTTGGAGTCTGACATAGTGCCAGCAACTCTAACCCTGTGGGTTCTGTCCTTAAGCCAGTTTGCAACCCATCTTGTGACATATGGGTTTACATTTAAGCTGGTAAGTTTTTCTACAATACCCGAGTGGAGTATTGTGTCGAAAGCCTTTGCAAGGTCAAGGTAGGCTGTATGGACTGCCTTTCCCTCATCAATGGCCTTGGTGACTGTTTCGAAGAAGTCGACCAAGTTCAAAAGGCATGATCTGCCCTTGACGAAGCCAAACTGGGTCAGGTCCAATGTCTGCAAGTCCCCTATATCTTTGTTTATGAGCTCCATTAGGATCTTCTCCATAGCTTTGCAGACTAGACTTGTTAAGCTTATGGGGCGGTAATTACCAGGGTCCGTAGAGGCACCGCCTTTGTGGAGTGGGACCACAGTTGCCTTACGCCACTCCTTGGGCATGTATCCTGTGGTAAGGCTGAGATTAAACAGCTGCCTTATGTGCGGGTTTAATTCCTCATTTAGCTCGTGTAGCACACAGCCGGGGACACCATCCGGTCCCATTGATGCTGTGTTATTAAATCTTTATTGAGCTAAAACAAAATGTACTGGGTGTGTTTATGCATACATGGGTAGAATGACTGTACTTCTATCAAGTCTTGGTGGCGTTTACATTTGCAGTCTGCTAATAGTAACATAAGAAATGATAATACATTTCATATGTGTGCCCTATATGGATTTGGTTGCAATACTGTACTGAAAGCAGTTTAGTCCTTATATTACCATTCTTTATAAATACTTTTGCAATATATAGTAATGAAATCAGTTAAGGGTAGAATGATGCATTTCTAACTTGACATAGCTTTTAAATTTAGTTGCAATACCGTACTAAAAGCAGATTGGGCCTTCAGTTACCATCCTTTATACATACTCTTGCAGAGGCAGTGGAAGCTGTTGAAGGCTGGGGGGGGGGGTGGAGGGTGAGTGGAGCACTTAGTGATCTAAAAAAGGGCAATTTTTAAAACTATTTACTACCACACCATAGTTCATTTGGAGAACATTTTAAGCTTAGCCAATTTCCCTTTTGGTCTTTGAATTAACATTTCCTGATTGTTTTTACCTATCCCATGGCTGATAATTGTATATTAGCCCTACTGAGAATAACTATGATCATACCACAGATAATTTGAGGGGACCCATGCAAGGGATGCAGGATTTAGGAACTGCCTTTATCCATTAGTGGCACGAGGGGCAATCCTGGAGTGCATTTTCTTTTACCCATCCTTAGATTGAAGTTGCATTTGAATATAGACAGGGATGAGCTTTGTTTTACTTGAATCGATGGCCTATTCTGGAACAGTGGTAGCTTCTGTGATGTATATCCATCTCTCCACAACATTCAGTTTAGATACCTGGACTGAGTATTTCTGATGCCATTTGACTTGCTGATATTCAGTAGGTCCATCTGTATTAGGTTGGAGGATGCCTTGTATGCCAGACATATCACTACGTACTCTGTAGTATACTGAGTATAGTAATAGATCATTGAGGTGGTCCATGCAAGACCTGTTGTTTAGGATTTGTATCCTTTTAGTAAGGTATCTCTGTGGGTGTTCCAATTGTTGCATGGGTTTGGACAGATATATGCCAAAGTGGGCGTTATACGAAATGACTGACCTAATGAGAGCTTTGTAAAGGGGGACAATAACATCTCTAGATCTAGTTACAATAATTTTTTTATAAGCTGTGCAATATAGAAAGACTCTATGACTCTGAGCACATGTTGGTCAAAAGTTAGGTCACTGTACACACAAGTTCCCAAATGCCAAACAACTGGGTCACTTCTCAGGGGGCATTGTCAATTTGGCAGTTCCATGGAGAAGATGATTTCCCACTGGATACGATAATGTATTTTTTGGATTTTAGTTTTAATTCATGATTCTGGCACCAGTTATTGTTTGGGACAAACCTTCCTGCATGATGGTTAAGTCATGTGGGGATTCAATAATTGCTCCTAGCATGCAGTCATCTCAAACTTAGTCGGCCAAAGCCCTTTGGTATTTCCTTTTACTTTTGAGATGCATATGCCAAATAGAAAATGTCTCAGCACCAAACTCTGGGGGACTCCATTGGTGACTAAGTCTCTTCCCCTATTTTGATCTCCTGCATCCTGTGAGCAAGTTGGCAATCCAGGTAGTGATGTAAGTGTTTGCTCCTACATTATTCATCTTTTGTACTACACCTGAGTAGGGGATTGTATCAAAAGGCTTGGCCAGATCAGGGTAATGTGGTGTGAACTGTTTTACCTTCATCCATTGCTTTGGTGACAAGAGTAAAGCTTAAAATTTGCCCATGATTTTGAACCTTTCACACTTTCTCCCGATTCTTGCCCTAAGAGGTTGAGAGATCTGGTTTATATTAGAAGACCGAAAGATTACTTCAGTGAACGTTCACAAGAGTGAAAATGCTGGTAATCAAACTGATTGTGGGGGGCTGTGCCCCCCACTAACTATATATTCCAACTCCGAGATCACACTACAGTGAGGAAAGGGCAAAAATCCCACTCCTCACTGTACCGCGACCCTACAAACACCCTTTCATTTACCAGTGTTTTCGCTCATGTGAGCGTTCGCTGAATTAAACTTTTGGGTTTATAATATAGACTTGAGAGATCAGAGCATATGTTTGACTGTACCTGTTTTTGTGTCATATTTTTGGCCTGTTCCTCATATGTGTGATTTTATGGCAAATATATGAGGATTGCAAAACTTAAATAATGATAGACATTTGAGTTTCAGACAAATAATGAGGCATTTGCTAAACAAACAATACTGCCTCGCAATGAAAACAGACTTAGCATGAGGAGAAAACTTCTCTGCCCTTGAAACTCACATTCATTGAAACAGCATGAATACCCACATTCATTTTGCATCTGGCCAGTGAATGACTAAGCTTACCTCTGGACTGTTTTCAAACCATAGGCTCCTTACACGTTTTTAGGGTCATGCATACATGTATGCATTCTTTGATTCACATTCCTGAGTGTATTAAATTATATTCCTTGTATAATACAGCACCATTTCTTAGAATTTGTTTTAAATTTGTAGTTTTGAACAATCTTCTAGTAAGCAACTAAACAAAATGTATGAACCAGTAATGACAATACTACCCATTTCAGAAAATTTCAACCATAAAAGGCCACTCAAACTTATGTCATTACAATCCACCAGTATCAGTAAATATGCAAATTTTCCGCAGAAGTAAAAGTCATGTAAATAATTCCACATTAAAGGGATCTGTAACTAATGAAGAGGTTACTCCTAGCAAACAACTTAATATTTCATTGTTTTATCTACAAATAAACTGTCTGTTGCCTTTGAAGAATAAATTGCCTATGTTACATTAAAAAAAATGATAAGCTAGTAATATTGCAATAGGGGATTGATGGCAAACTGATAAAAGGTTCATAGTTACTAGGTAACTCCTCCAAAGGAGGTAAAGCACAGGACTGCAGCATCTACTCCCTTTAAAGTACAACACAGTACAGTATCAGTGATCCATCTGCATACTGTGGGAGTAGAACCCACAGCCATCTGCATCTAAAGCAAGTATACTACCTGTTGTTCTTATCAATGCAAACAACTTAGCATAAGCAGCACTAAACTTCTCTTCTCCTGAAGCTCTCATCTCCTTGTAAAATCCACTTGATGCTCAAGTAAATCTATCAACTTTGCAGCACAAGAAATCTGGAAAAAGCCAAAATGTATTTGGGGGGGGCAAAGGCCCAAAACCAGGGACACACTTTAAATATTGCTTATATAATCTTAGAAAGATGCTAAAATAAAGTGTTTTGTGTTACCATGTGTTTCCTGAAAGACAGGAAGACTTAAACTTAAAGGGCTATCATTATTTAGTGAATTCAGTTCTCACTGATTTGCCAGAAAACCACATATTTTAAGAGGGACAGATGAAAAGTATGAGACAAATATGCTGTGGAAATCTGGACAGTTGAGATCTATGGACTCAACCCCTTGAATTGCAAGCAGTGGTATGGGTAGAGAGTTCAGGCTCTTGTTCCTTGTACCTGAGGTATAGGGTTTTGAGCCTGAGTAATACTAACCACCAGGTAGACCTAACTGGGGCATTTTATACACACACACACACACACACACACACACACACACACACACACACACACACACACACACACACACACACACTCCTCCCTCGGGGGCAAACCAGCAGCAGAAAACTCTCCTCTCAGGCAATAAGAGAATCATGAATAAGCAAAAGCAAAGCAAACCTCTCTTTACCGTAAGAAAGCGTAGCATGACTCTGGCAGCAATGATCAACACTTGGGGGGGGGGGGGCAGCATGACTGTTGGGCACAAATGTTGACTCTGGTAGCAATGAATCAGGCAGTCATACACACTTTGGAACATAGTTGAACTTCTGCGTGCTTTTGTGTTCCACATTAGTGTGTGATACAAGCATGGGTCCTCCTTAAAGAAAAACTCCACCATGGAATTTTTGCCTATGTCGCTACATATGTTGCACTTGTAAAAGTGTGGGGGGTAGTGCTCCCTCTCCTTCGCTCTATGGTTCCGGCACCCTTGTACTCTTGCAATATACAGTAATGAAATAAGTTAAATACAGAATAGTGCATTTCTAACTTGACATATTTATTTATTTATTTAAATATTTTAGATTTAGTTGCAGTAGTGTACTGAAAACACTTTAGCCCTTCAATTACCATCATTCATAATCACTCTTAAAGTTTTGATATATATATATATATATATATATATATATGTAAAATGACAAAACTGTAAAAAATAGAAAAATGCTACTTACATTAAAGACAACAAATTGCAATTAAGAACAAACAAGAAAGAAAGCTCAATAACAGCTCAGTGTCTGTGCATTTTTCTTTCAGCTTTAGAAGTGTTTTTGATATATATATAAATATATGTGTGTGTGTGTGTGTGTGTGTGTGTGTGTGTGTGTGTGTGTGTGTGTGTGTGTGTGTGTGTGTATATATATATATATATATATATATATATATATATATATATATATATATATCTATATATATATATATATATATATCTTACTTTAGTCATACTTACCAGCACCTTCAGCTAATCTTTTTACTCTCCAGCTTTGTTGAGTGCAGTTATAAGTTATCTTCACTTCAGCTAGATAAAGAAGACAATAAGACCAGGATTTACCCGTCTCTCACCTTTTTTCATAAAAATCTAGCAACTGAAAGTTTATGCTTCCTTTCAAGTCAATCTTATTTGTTCATTAAACACAATAATACTGTTACAGATGAATGCAGTACATATACTTCAGAACTATAATGTGAGCTTTGATAATTTTCTGGTTAACTGTAAAAGTATAAGGGGATTTTGAAAGTGTATGCAACGGTAATACAACTGGTCATTTCTCAATAAACTATGTTCTGCTCATTCTCTTGACACTGAGACTTCCAATTCCCTCCCTCACCCTCCACTCTAACTAGGGCGTGGTGCCTAACTGAGTTTAGCCATCCTGTACATGCAGTTAAAATTGTGGAAGAAATGATTATCTTTTATAATTATATATTAGTAAATATTTTATTGCCTAGACAAACAAAATTCATTCTTTACAAAAACTGTCTGCATGTACTTCAACTAATAACTAAGGTATGCATAATGTAAATTAAATTATGGGGAATGCAATTTTTTTTTGTGCTTGATTGCATACATTTATATTCATGAAAAAATAGTTGTAAGTGTATACATGCAGAAATGTATCTGTAATTTACAGACATATGTATGCATACTTACATATATTTCCTCATGCCTATACATTTGTATTTACACAGACAATTGTGTTATCACATAAACATTCCATATATTTCTATGCAGATGCAGTTCTGTGTACAGATATGTTTATGCTTTCTTATGCATTATTATAATAACATTATAGATACATATTTGCAGTTACATATACTTCTAATTCAAAACTGATTATAGCTTAGTTTTAAACCTATGTCTAATATAACCCAAAAAATAAAAAAATAAAACTTTCTGTCGAACTCTGGTCATCTTACTGCTACCTGATCAACCCACTCAGACAGCTGATCAGGCCTATGCTTCTGCTGGTCATCGTACTTGTGTCTGCACGGGAGCATTGTATCCCAGCAGAGTGAAGCTGTGGTGAGACCATCACTAGTAGTAGCCAGGCAGTAGCTATTCACTCGACTCCCCCATTTTCATAATTTATGACAAGCTAATTCTTTGTTTTCAGTAAGTACTACTTGATTTGTTTCTAACTTCAGAATATCTAAATACTTCATCTTCAAATTTTCAGCGTCCACTTATTAAAACCTCAAGTGTTTGGCGATGCTCTGTATAGACACAGACAGCTTAAGTGACATTTTTCCTGTAAAAGCACAATTGAAATGTCACCAATACCTAGTTGCGCAGAGGAAAACTAGTTTGCAGTGATAAGCACTGTCCCCAGAGTTGCAAACTGGATACTCCTGACATTGCTTTATATTCTCACTCCAACTGTCTAATCAAAAAAGGGTCTGTTGCCATGGATATGAGGTTTCCAACTATCTCCATTATCAGCTTGGTGGTTATGGGCATCCTGAGGCAATGTAGAAATCACTAATGTTTACTGACATCCAGTTAATTCTCAAACAAACTGATATGCTACATGAGAGATGTATTTACACAAATTGAGGCAAAGCTCTCACATGAAAGTACTCCAAATGTATATAAGGTTGTCAATAGTACACATGCTGCACCCATCACACACAATTCAAAGCAGATATATAGACCCACATAAATGTAACCTTCCTAAACCCCAAAGACCCTGTAGATGAAGTACACATAATAAATACCCTCAGCAGCCCTGAATGCACTCTTTCAAAACATCACCCACATCAACACATACAGTCACATCTCATGGAGCTTCGTCTTCAAAGCCCATAAGGCAAGCCACAACACAATCCAACATTCTGGTCATTGGAGACTCTATTGTGAGACACACCGATGTCCCTCTCACCAGGCTGAATAAGGAGAAAGTCACAGTCAGTTGCTTATCAGGGGCTAGGATCCACCACATTATGCATGCACTCAGGTCATTGGACCACAAGTACCATTATAACTCAAGTCATGGTCCATATGGGTGTAAATGACCTGAGACATACCTCCCTAGACTATATGAAGAGAAACATCATGAAGCTCTCAGAATTTGTGTCCCAGGCTGGCATGAGCCTAGCATTGAGCAGCATTTTACCTTCTCCAATGATGATGCCACAATATGAATAAAAGATAAATAACTTTAATAATTGGCTTAGATTCTGGTGCCCTAAGGGGATGAAATATTTGTCAGCATGGATAGAGATGGTCAACGAACCACGCTGCTTTGCCAGGGATGGTCTCCCCTCTAGGCTTTTGAATATTAGCTAGAACATTGTCTTCCCCCATAGTGCCTTTTTTTAGGTAATGTCAAACTGAAAGTACTTCTGACAGAGCAAATCAAAATCAAGAAATCTGAAGGTATTACTCCTCAATGCTAGGACTCTAAACAAAAAACGCCATTCCTTAGAAACTCTCTTCACCCTACAAAATGCTCACATCTGTGCAGTCACTGAGACATAGTATAAAGCCGCAGAGAGCACACCGACAGTGCAAGATTTTAATGTCTACAACACATTTAGACCAGCTACTACGCAGACAGGGACTAAAGGTGGAAGTGTCTCTATTTATATCAAATATACCTCAATGCTGGTCAAACAGGATAATGCACTTGAGCTACTCCATGTTCCAATTACCATAGGCAAAATTCAATACCACTTCCTTGCAAGCTATAGGTTCCCATCTATGACCCAGGAAACCCATACCATGTATTTAAACTTATTGGAAACACTCACTATCCAACCCAATACCATATTCATGTTTGATTTTAATCACTCTACTCTTAAATGGGTATCCTATATGACACCAAATGTACAGATTCCTCCCTAACCCAACTCAAGTGTAACTTGGACAATTGGATGCGGAACAGGAAATTCATCCCGTTCTCTAATGGACACAGACAACCTGTAAATGGCTCATCTCCCAGGCCCCTGCTTGTAAATGTTGAATCTCATAAGCCCCTGCTTACAGCTGTCAAAGGTACCAGAACTTGTCAGAGATTTGGGATGCATGGCTAGACTTAAAAATGTCTTTGTAGTTGTTAGCCTAGTAAGCACCTATGAAACTGTGGAAACCAGAGTGGATAGTCCATGTCAGGGATGACACTTGGGGTCAGCCAACTCCCACTAGATGTCATTATTTTTCCCAGTCAGACCCTTTAATGCATGCCTGGATCTATGCATATATTAATCACTTAGACGGTACAGCATTGTCTTTTTTTTTTTCTCTCTGACCAGCTTGGTGAAAGGCCTCATGCCATCATAGGTGCTGCCATCATTTGAAGTGATAGTGTCAGAATGAAGTATGAGCACACTGTGGTTCACAGGCTTAGATCCATTTCCTCTGGGGTGTGACAGCACCCTAATCAAACTGGGTTAACCAAGAGGGACATTTCATACCTCTCAACTGTACAGATTTTCGCAGAATGTCCAAATTTTTGCCTCATATTTTTGGTCTGTTTCTCAAAAAATTATGTTTTTCTGGAAAATCATTGGTAAATCATTGAGAGTTGAAGACAGAAAATAATGACAAACTTTTAAGTTTCAGACTTCATCCCCCTCAGAAAATTCATGTTAATGCAAACTCTATTATTCTATCAACTTTCTAAGCTTGTAAGAGCTATATTTAAAAAGAGTCCTTATTTTTAGTCCTTTGTCCCCATTATTTATGGCTTTGTCCAGACTTCTTGCTCTAAGAGGTTGTTGGTATTGTTATTATTGACAAGTTTAATTTGACCAAAAATGCTTTGTCACCTATGTTTTTTTTTTTAAGGAATGCATTCGCATTTCATTTATATGGTAGATGAAAAACATTAATAAAGTCATCATTTTTTAGTGTACTTACAATTGTTACTGTTGTTGTGTATTGTTTTTGCTGCCTTTTTAGAGTATTACATCTGTATGTCACTAATATGTTCCTCATGCAATATAGCAGCAGTATTTTTTTTTTTGCAGGAAAGAATATTCCTCTGTGTGTGTATACCACCCTTTAGTAAATGTTGATTGTTTTGAGGAGATAAGGTGTGCCAGAAGATGTTAGATGGGCAATTACACAAATATATAACTCCAATTTGCGTTTTCTAAACATGGCCAGTGTAAAGAATGAGTGAAATTATTCGCACATTCCTGTGGCATTCTGAGGACTGCTGAGGAGTGCTGAGGACTCCACAGCTATCCCTAGCATGTTCACATGAACCCAAGGCCACATTCACGAGTAGCTGAAACCCAGTTACATGGATAAATTGCCTTACACGTTCATGTATTACTGTGATTCACAGAGATAAGAATGAAATGGCCTAATTTAAATACAAAACCTGTAAGTGACCCTGAATTTATGCAGATTAATTTAACAGCTCCATATTCATTTGCAATTACTCAAGTTAGGAATAAACTGATTAAAGAAATTGCAGACTTTTTAAAGTAAGCAAAAATAGCAGAAATATTGCAAATTAATATTAAATAGTTCAAAATGATATCAGACTATTGAGTTCAGTTCAAGAAATGATTACTCATATAATGGGCATATTAGAATTATACCCCTCAACTGTCCTGATTTTTGCTTCATATTTTTGGTCTAGTCCTCAAAAAATTGTAGTGTTCTGACAAATAACTGGGATGATCTGAGGACTGAAGTTACTAAATAATGACATACATTTGAGTTTCAGACTTCAAATCCATCAAAAAATGTATTTTAACACAAACCCTGTTACTCTAGCAACTTTCTAAGTTTCTAAGAGCAATACTTAAAATCTGTCACTATTTTTGGGCCTTTGTCCCCCCATTTTGTAAGGCCTTGACCAGATTTCTTGTACTAGGAGCTTGAGAGGTGTGATGGCAATGGCTTTAGTGAATAGTATAAAACTGTTTTTTTGTAAATGGAAAATCATTACAGCAGTTGTGGAAATGATTATTGATAACTGAGAAAATAATTTACTTTGGTGTCATTTAGTGATTTAGTTGTGAAGTACTGAACTTGCAAGGCTGTTATACTGGCTCAACATACATTTGTCTTTAATGGGAAATTTCTGAGTGTCACTACTGAATGAAAAATGATAGTATTGTGAATACAAGAAGGTGTTGTGATAGTGCAAACATTGCTTCAGCACAACTATACTTGGCTAGACTGAGACTTTGCATGCGTATATAATTGGGAGGGGTACCTAACTTTTTTTCCCCTTAGGATTGCAGGCATGCTTTCATTTTCATATTGTTTTATTGATAATTACATCAAATGTTCTTTGTGTACAACTGTGGTATATTTCTGTAGGTGCAGTAATGATGCAAAATCAAGGACCAAGACAGAGAAAATTCATCTTCAACCATGAGGACAACCACATGCTTATAACAGCCCTTAGGACCTATAGCAAATGTATTTTGGGGAAAGAGGGGCCCAAACAATCTGAGAGGCAAAGGAGTACAATCAAATTGTTATGGACATTAAGATGGAACTACATATTAACACAGTGGAAAAATGGCAACTGATATGGTAGGATGTGGTAGAGCCAAGGTGAGGCAGAATGCAATTGCATGTACCAGTACTTGGGGCGGATGCTCCATCACTTATCCCTTTAACACCAGATGAGTAATACCTCCTCTCTATTTGTGAAACAAAGTACAGAGGATTAGTCCACATAAAATCACTTTAGCTAACAGAGCTAGGAGACTCTCTCTGATACCCTCACTGTGAAAGAAATAAACACTCTGTTGAAGTTTCAAGTAGTTTATTTAGTTAAGTAGGTTGATGGATGAGTGTTGTTGAACAGGGCATCTTTATTCCTTCCACAAGAAGGGTATCAGAGAGTGAAAGTCTCTTAGCTCTGCTAGCTAAAGTTATTTTTATCTGGGCTAATCCTTTATACTTTGTTTCTTGTTAGTCCTGTCATCCTGTGGGTCACAGGGGGGATACCAGACTTCACTCGAGCTCTCTGGATTACGTCTGTTTCCTCTCTATTTGTGGAGAGAGGATGGAGAGAGGATGAAGCACTGTCCAGACACATAGGGACAGATCCTATGAGACTAAGACTACAAGTGCTTCTCAAGAAAGTATTGTAATTAGTAGGGGGAAGCAAGCACAACAGGATTCATGCAGGCTACATCAGAGTTCATCTACATCAAGTAGAACCTCTCATTCGAGTTCCCAGTCACCGTGCTGCATTGTCAGATCAATGTCTGCAGGATCACCTGCATCAAAAGTTCATGGCTTCATAGTTATATACTAGACTAATGACCACTAGGGGCTTTATAAGATTAACTATGCGGTCTAACCCAATTGTGTCCCTATGTAACATGGCTGTTTACTGGGAGGGGGTGGTCTCCGGAAGTTTCAAGAGGTTATGTTGAAGGAGTATGTTAGTTTGGGCATTACTGTCTGCCTCTGTCTATCAGAGACATAGGGGCCAAACCCAGAGTGAATTTTTGATTGCCCATCCATTGGTCAAGGTTACAGTTAAATAGGTTTAGGGATGGACTGTATTTCACATTGATGGGAGTCTGTTCCAGAGCATGGAGATCCCCTGAGAGACATATCTGTCTTGTCAACTTGTCTTATTTATGTCACAAGAAAAATTTTAATCCTTGGATAAAGTGGTTCTGATGCTGTTCATTTTGTGGATGTGCAAAAGGTCCACAAGAGATGTATCCGAGGGTGCCTTATAAACCAGGCATAGATTGCCTTTCAGTAACCTGTGGGAGACAGACTACAGAGTTACAGCTTTAAGGTGATCCGTATAGGGCAATGTGTTTTTACCTGGATTCTCCTGGTAAGGAACTTTTGTGGTCAGTGTACATGCCAAAAGGGCATTATACACAATGATGGGTCTGATAAGGGCTGAATAAAGTGACACTATGACTTTCTGGGTGCCTAGAGAGGAGTTGTGGTATTGTATGAAGAAGATGGGAGTGGCAGAGAAGTATGTAAGAGTGGTACAGGATATCTGCTAGGGAAGTGTGACAGTGATGATGTCTGCGGTGGGAGTGATGGATGCATTCAAGGTGGAGGTGGGATTACATTAAGGATCAGCTCTGAGCCCTTTCTTATGTGCAATGGTGATGGGCAGGTTGACAGACAAGATTAGACCGGAGTCCCTGTGGACTATGATGTTTGCAAATGACATTGTGATTTGTAGTGAGAGTAAGGAACAGGTTGAGGAAACCCTGGAGAGGTGAAGATATGGTCTAGAGATGAGAGGAATGAAGGTCAGCGGGACTAAGATGGAACAGATGTGTGTGAATGAGGGTGAGTTCAGATGAATGATGAGGGTGGAGGGAGTAGAGTTAGTGAAGATGGATGAGTTTAAATACCATGGAAGAGAGGTGAAGAAGAGAGTGTAGTCAGGGTGGAGTGGGTGGAGAAGAGTGTCAGGAGTGATTTATGGCAGACGGGTACCAGTAAGAGTGAAAGGGAAGGTCTACAAGATGGTAGTGAGACCAGCTACATAATATGGTTGGAGACAGTGGCACTGAAGAAAAGACAGGAGTCAGAGCTAGAGGTGGCAGAGTTAAAGATGTTAAGATTTGCATTGGGTGGGACGAGGATGGACACAATTAGAAATGAGTATATTAGAGGGCCAGCTCAGGTTGGACAGTTTGGAGACAAAGCCAGATAGGTGAGATTCCATTGGTTTGGACATGTGGTGAGGAGGCATGCTGGGTATATTAGGAGAAGGATGCAATAGATGGATCTGCCAGGTAAGAGGAAAAGAGGAAGTCCTAAGATAAGGTTTATGGATGTGATGGGAGAGGACATGCAGGTGTTTGGTGTGACAGAGCAAGATGCAGAGCACAGGAAGAAATGGAAACAGATGATCCGCTGTGGTGACACCTAATGGGAGCAGCTGAAAGAAATAGAAGATGATTTTCTTGGACCTAGATGCCATGCCCTTACTTATATGTTCGGCAACATAGAATGATTTTCTTACTACCTTGGTTACATGTTAGTCAAAGGCCAGATTACTATCTATATATGTTCCCAGATCCATGATGACTGGGTCAACTCTTAGGGGTGTCTTATTATTGGCGTAATTAGCCTGGGTGGTAGTTTTCCCAAAAGGCACTATAATGTATTTTCCGGCATTGAATTTTAGTCCATGACTTTGGCACCAGTGATTTGTCTGTGTTAAACCCTTTGTAAAATGTTTGTGTCATGGGGGAATCTATGATAACTCCCAGTTTGCAGTCATCATTGAACTTGGTCAGCCAAAGGCCCTTGACATTAACCTTTACCTCCAAGAAGTACACTCCAAATAGGAGTGATCGCAGCATAGAGCCATGTGATATACTACTTGTGACCAGTATGTTAGTTGATGTGATATCACCAATCCTTACTTCCTGGGTCCTGTCTGTGAGCCAGATGGGAATTCAGTAAGTTATGTAAGTGTTTATGCCCAGTTCAGTGAGTTTGTCAGCCACACCTGAGTGTGGTCTTGTCTTAGCCAGGTCCAGGTAGGAGGTATGCACAGTTTTCCACTCATCTTTTGCCTTAGTGACCTTCTCAAAGAAAGTCCACCAGGTTTAGTAGGCATGATCTTCCCTTTACAAAGTGAAACTGAGTTGGGTCCGGTGTTTTAAGGTTGCCTTTGTCTTTGTTGATCCTTTCCCTGATAATTAATTCCATGGCTTTGCATATTAGATTAGTCAGACTAATAGGTCTGTAGTTTCCAGAGTTGGTTGATAGTCCACCCTTGTGTAATGGAATAATCATTGCAGTCCTTCATTCTCATAGTACAAAGCCTACTTTGACGCTATAGTTGAAAAGTGACTCAAGTAGTCATGATAGGTCATATTTCTAGCTATTTAGGAGGCATCCCAGGACTGGGTTGGAGCCCATTGAAGGTGTGTTTTTGGGCTTAGTGAGCGCCACCAGAACCTGCTCACTGTTAATTGGGGAGGGGGTTATGCTAGTAGGTATTTCATAGAGGGAGGTGAGAGGAAGTGTGGGATAACATATGAGCTGAATTTGTGAGCCAGCACATTTGCTGTGTTGCCCTGCTCAGCAATGGTGACACCATTGACCACCAGTTTGGCCCACTGATGTGCACTGCCTTTGAAGTTTTGGACATAGCTGTATAAGGCCTTGTGGCTGTCTTCAACCTGTGAGGCTATTTTAATATCATAATTGGCCTTGTTGTTCTTAATTAGTCCTCTTAATTTCTTGTTTAGTTTAATTGAAGAACTCCTATCATTACTGGAGTTGCTCTTCTTGATTTGTTATATACCCTTTTAAGGTCATGATATCACCAGTGTGGTTTATTTTTAGAGTTTATTTTGAGCTTACTTCTAGTAGGAACTGCAGCTATACAGCCACTTACATGGTTGTACAGCGTCTCTTTGAAAAATTCTGCATAGGTTGTTATAAACTCGAGTTTGGGAGGGGCACTGAATTTTGATATTACTTAATAGGCTGTAGTTTGCTTTGGAATAGTTCCAAACTGTTGCAGGTTTGCTGGGGTTACCAAGTTGATTTTATGTTGACGGAAACAGGTTTGTGGTCTGACCTCACCAATGAGGACATGACATGAGGGGAGTGCAGTGCTCTCCCATATTGGTGAGTACCAGGTCCAGTCAGTGATGTAGCTAGAATTTGTGCTGCCCGGGGCTGTCTTTGAGTTTGCCACCCTCTCCCCCTCACAAAATCACGGCCCTCCCCCCTGCAGCCATTCCAGTGTCCCATTACATGGCTATTTTTCTCAATTTACCATAAACACTGTAACATACATGCAGTTTTATGCTTTAATTCTTCAGTGATTATTTGGATTTAATTTAACATTTTTATTTAAAATTTTATACCACAAACACTGATAAACATCTGCTAAACAAAGCAATACAGTTTCACAATGAGAACAGATTTAGCATTAACACTTCTCTGCCCTTGAAACTCACATTAATTGAAACAGCATTGAAACCTATATTCAAAGAAAATGCATTTGGCCAGTGGCAGATAAAGTTTACCTTTGGGCTGTTTTCAAATCATAGGCCCCTTGCACACATATTTAGGACCATGCAAACATGCATGTGTTCTTTGATTCACCTTCCTGATTGTATAAAATTATATTCCTTGTATAATACAGACTTGTTAGAGTATGTTTTAAATTTATTGTTTTGAACATTTTTCCAGTAAGCAATGAAACAAAATTTATGAATCAATAATGACGAAACTGCCAAATTCACAATATTTCCATTAGAAAAGTCTACTCAAACTTCTGTCATTACAATCCACCAATATCAGTAAATATGCACAATCTCTGCAGATTTAAAAGTTATTTAAATAATTCTACATTAAAGAGATCTGTAACTAATGAATTTTATATTTCATTGTTTCATCTACAAATAAAGTGTCTGTAACCCTTGAAGAATAAATTGCCTATGTTACATTAAAAAATGCTAAGCTGGTAATATTGCAATAGGGAGTGGATGGCAAACTGATAACAGGTTCATAGTCACTAGGTATGATTCTCAGGACTGCAGCATCCACCTCCTTTAAAGTACAACAGTACAGTATCATCAATCCATCGAAATACTGTGTGAGTAGAACCCGCAGCCTTCTGCATCAAAAGTAAGTGTATTACCTGGTGTGCTACTAACAATGCTTTTAAATACTTAGCACAATATTATATAATTTGCTAAACAGTTGCATGTTGCAAATAGACTTGGCATAAGCAGCACTAAAACTCTTCCTCTGAAGCTCTTAGCGCCTTGTAAAATGCACTTGACGTCAACTATATCTCTCAGGTTTGCAGTTCAAGAAATATGGAAAAAGAAAAAAATTATGGGGGGGGGGGCAAAGGCCCAAAACCAGGGACACATTTTAAACATTGCTTGTATAATCTTAAAAAATTGCTAGAATAAAATGTTTTGTGTTACTAGGCATTTCTTGAATGATAGGAAGACTGAAACTTAAATGGCTGTCATTATTTAGTGAATTTATTCCTCACTAATTTGCCAGAAAACCACACATTTTAAGAGGAACAGACCAAAGGTATGAGCCAAAAATTCCAGACAGTCTGTGAAAATGTGAACAGTTCAGAGCTATGGACTGAACTTCTTGAAAGCAAAGTGCTGGTAGGGGTAGAGAATTCAGGCTCTTGTACCTAAGGTATAGGGTTTGAGCCTGAGTAACACTAACCGCCTGGTATCCCTAACTGGGGCATTTTACACACACACACACACACACACACACACACACACACACACACACACACACACACACACACACACACACACACACACACACACACACAGTCCCATGAATGTTAACAATAGTCAGCACAGTTCCTTGAATGTTAACAATACTCAGCACAGTTCCTTGAATGTTAACAATATTCAGCACAGTCCTGTGAACATTAACAATATTTTGTACAGTTCCATGAATGTTAACAATATTCAGCATTGTTCCATGAATGTTAATGGAAGGGGATAACACACTTACTATATTCAGCACAGTTGCGTGAGACTAACACACACACAATATTCAGCACAGTTCCGTGGGAATAACACACACAATATTCAGCACGGTTCCATGAACGTTAAAGGAAGAACAGGCTGTCTGAGACATGACGAGAGTTCTTAAAGAAGAATGCCAGTAAATGTGACAGGCAGTCCCTTGGCAAGTGAAGTAAAAAAAGTGCCACCCGGCGGGGGACCGCCCCTCTTGCCCCCCCAGCTATGCCACTGGGTCCATTATGTTTGAACCTCTGGTGGGTGGGTGCATTATCTAGTCAAGGTTATTTGTGTTAATAAAGTCCAGGAATCATTCTGCCTGCGGGAATGAGAGAGTGTATGTTTCTCAGTTTATGGAGGGGTAGTCAAAGTCTCCCATGAATAAGGTATTTGATTTAATGGTGAGTGTCTCCAGTAGGTCTAGGTATGAGCTATGGCATTCTAGGAACATAGAGGGTGACCTATAGATTGCTAGGCTATGGTATGGGGCTTTGTCTATGGTGATTCGCATGTGGATAAATTCCAGGTTATTCATGACATCGGAACAACTCATCATCCAGCTTTCGTGACAGACCCTTTTTAAAATCACTCACACCATCACCTAGCCTATCTTTAGGAGATGTATATGATGCATTTGACCTTAACCTACCGAGATTCAAGTGCAACATTTCTATTACGTACAATTTGACCTTCACACACGCATGTCAGTGTTTAACTTGAAGGAGAATAAGTTATTAAATATAATAGAAAAAAGAAGAGAGAGGACTTAGGATGCTTTTTAACTATATGCGTTTTATTCCGGAAAGGTACTGCTTAAAACTTTGCAGAACTGAAGAAAGAAATCTGTATATCACAACATAATATTGCAGTGATTAACACCATTAATTCTCTATGCATTATTATTGTTACAGCTGGCAGTTACCCAGAGCTTAAAAGTAGTAATACACAAGTATTCAGGGAGAAACTAATAAAAAAAATTTAAAAATGAGTATTGTGTCATGTAAACAAACTCTGCTGCCACTTCACCCTCACCACTGCACAAATGATGATGTTTTTTTCTCTGAGACCACAAATTATTGTATATGACAAAATTAATAATTTGATGTGCAATACTTTAGACAAGATTGTTCAAAATGAGGAAACATTGCATAATATAAAAAATATATCATACATTTTCATTCAATTGCAAGGTATAAACTCATATTAAAGGAAAACTACCTTAGAACTAAAATAATCTATTTTTCTCTTTATGTTTTCTTAGCTATTCTGACACATCAAAATCCCTCTGACTGCTTCTTATAGAATTTGAATATGTATTATTCAAAATGGATGCTAATGGAGCTTTACATATCAACATGATCATGTTTTCCTTCAAGCCTATCTCTTTCCCATAATGTATTTCAAGTCTGCTTTATATGAGTTATGGTAGACATCAGTGGTGGCTGGTGACTTCAAATTAAAGGGGGGTTGCAGGAGATAGCTGAATGGGTGGGGTCATTGGGAAGGGGTGTGGCCAGTTAGAAAGGGGGTGGAGCTATGCTCAAAAACACAACAACTGGAACTTTAATTAAATACGCTGCCCTGGGTGCCAAACCATCATTACGAGAGTCCAATCAAGACAAAATCAAGTGTAGAAGAAAAAATATTTCAATGCATTGGCTACATGACAGCTTACTTAATATCTAGATGGAAGCAAAAAGGTTGTGAGGCATGAAAAAATAAATTACTTTTTAAATACATTACTGGAATACTAGCCAAAATCAAGTATAAAAAAAACAAGCTTCTCCTTGCACTTGTGGAAGGAAGAAAGATGCCCTGTTCAACAACACTCATCCATCAACCTACTTAACGAAATAAACTACTTGAACCTTCAACAGAGTGTTTATTTCTTTCACAGTGAGGGTATCAGAGAGAGTCTCCTAGCTCTGTTAGCTAAAGTGATTTTATGTGGACTAATCCTTTGTACTTTGTTTCACGAATAGAGAGGCGGTATTACTCATCTGGTGTTAAAGGGATAAGTGATGGAGCATCCGCCCCAAGTACTGGTACATGCAATTGCATTCTGCCTCACCTTGGCTCTACCACATCATACCATAGAACAGAGTGTTTATTTCTTTCACAGTGAGGGTATCAGAGAGAGTCTCCTAGCTAATTATAACTTATATTCAGCTTTATAAAAGTACCAAGTAACATGCTGAAAGTAGAAATCTCTGTGATACCCCCACTTGTAAAAATGTTTCTTATCCAAAAAAGACCTGCTGCTTGACAACAACTATCTACTTGTTTCATGGGGAAAACATGATCAACGTAAAAAATGAACAGCAAACAAGAAACAAGCTCAAGATAAATTGCTTAAAGGATTACTGCACAGGTTATGGACCACACATGATAGATTGGCATTTTGTTTACTTTACGGGTAAAGCCTGCAAAGATGACTGCAAATCTCCAACAAATGTAATGAGCTTCTGAAAATACTGTAATCCTGTCCTTTATTACAAATACTGTCATATGCATTTCAATACCTAAGGCTTGTACATTATCTAGTTATGTAAATATTCTCTGCATGGCAACAACAAAAAGGCTTTCAGTGTTGGTAATTATTTAATAGTATGCTTATTAAAGGTTACTTGCATCTTACAATCTCAGATAAGCTTACCTGATGGTCATTAAAGCATTGCTACGTAAACACAAAGCAACAGGGCACTGCGACAGCATGCATTTTCTGTATAATAAGAAGCATAAATCAACAGTATAAAAATGTGACAGAAAACCAGAACATTCTGCAAAATCAAGGACAGATGAAAAGCCACTGTCGTACTTGTGTCTACCTTGGATGGGGGGATACTCTGCACACTTACACTGCATAACTGCTCCTTGCCTTGCTTGGACACATCCAGAGTCACTACATGGGGGAGTGGGGTGCAACAAGTATGTCACAATTTGAAATGTCTCTGGCTGATGGTGATGGCTGTGACACTCATACCTCTCAACATCAGAGCAAGAAATCTGGACAAAGCCATACATAGAAGTGGGACACAGGCCCCAAAAAAAGGGCATTTTTTAAATATTGCTCTTATGAACTTAGAAAGATAATGGAATAGTAGTAGGTCTTGCATTAGTATGAATTTTCTGAAGGGTATGAAATCTGAAACTCAAATGTCTGCCATTATTTTCTAACTTCAATCTTTAATGATTTGCCTCTAATTTGGCAGAAAACCACAATTTTATGAAAACAGACCAAAAATGTGATGCAAAAATATAAAATTGCCACACAATACATCTGGGAACCTGTCAAAGAAGGGACACCTTTTTAATATTAGTACTGTTAACATGAGCAGCTGACAAAATAAGAGCATCTACATGCATTTCTGAAATAAAAGTAATCTATAACTCTGATCATTACAGTTATTTATAATTGTAAACCCTCCATGTTTTCTTCCAAAATTGCCATTTTGCGGAGGGGTTATTGGGGGAGAACAACATTTTGAGCCAAAATTGGGGACAGTTGAGAGGTTTGGATATTCCTAATTCTATAAAGTGATTTATTTGCACGTACCTCTCAACCTCTTAATGCAGGAAATCTGGACAAGGCCAAATAAATATATTGGGGGAACATATAAACAGTACTAAAAATTCTCTTATATAAACTTAAGACAGTTGATAGAATAACAGGTCTTGCTTTAGCATGCATTTTTCTGAAGGTTATAACGTCTGAAACTCAATGTTTCATTATTTAGTGACTTCATTCCTAAATGATTTGCCAGAAAACCACAAATTTTATGAGGAGCAAATCAAAAATAAGAAGCAAAAATCTATTCATTCTGCAAAAATCTGGACAGTTGAGCGGTATAGTTCAGCCAGGGCTGTCTGAGTTTGCTGCCCTTCCCCCCTCACAAAATCATGGTCGAATGGAGCCTCCTCCCTGCAGCCATTCCAATGTCCCATTCCTTGGTTATTTCACCCCATTTACCATAAACACTGTAATGTGCATACTGCTTTACTTCTGCGATGATTTGGATTTCATTTGAAAGTTTTATTTTGCATTTTACAGCACAAACCTAATAGATATCTGCTAAATAAAGCAATGCAGTCTCACAATGAAAATAGACTTAGCATTAAAATAAATAAGGACAAATTTCAAATATCCATGTTATAAACTTAGAAAATTGCTAGAATAAAAGGTCATGTACTTTCTGAAGAATATGAAGTCTGAAATTCAAATGCCTGTTATTTTTATTGGTTTACTATTGAAAATGCGAACGGCACTTGGGCGACAGTCGGATAGTCGAACGTATAAGGTCGTAAACACGGATGTCAAAGACATAATAATCAATCTAGGAATGGTTTTAACATGGGTCGAGGTAGGGAAGATGTTTGTAGTAGGGAATAATACTGAACACCTACCTCAACCCATGTTAAAACCGTTCCTAGATTGATTATTTTGTCTTCGACATCCTTGTTTATGACCTTATACGTTTGACTATCCGACTGTCGCCCAAGTGCAGTTCGCATTTTCAATAGTAAACCATTTTTATTTAACATTTGTTAACCAGGAAAGTCTGACTTGGAACAAAATCCAATTTTCAGCAGAGCAGGGAGAAACACTCCAGACACAAGTCTTTTTTAAGGTGGGAAGACATGCAGACTCCACACAGAAAGCACCCCAGCTAAGAATCAAACCAGAGAACCTATAGTTGTCAGGCAACAATGCTACCAGTGCACCACAGCATTGCTGACTTTTCAGGAACAACAAACATAGAGAAACCACAGATTTTATGAGGAACAGAACAAATATGATGCGAAAATCTGCAGATTTTTTACAAATGGTGGTGGGTAGGGAATCAGGCCCTTACTACCTGCACCCAAGGTACAGGGTTCAAGCCTGAGTATTCTCTACCTACCACCATGTGTTCTCTATAGCCACCAGTATGTAGCAACTAGGACATTTCACACACACACACACACACACACACACACACACACACACACTGTTCATCCTCCGTAGCAGCCAGATCAGTCCTGAATCACACATCCTACCTCCATAGCAGCAGATCAAACTCCGTTTGTCCTCTGCAGCAGCCTGAATCTGTCCTCTGCAGCAGCCCACTCTATACAGATCAACCGTCCGTCCTCCGTGGCAACCTGCGCAAGCTGTACTGGTTTTCCTGCAAAACGAGAGTAGACTGGAGCCTCCAGCCTGCGTGCAATGCAGTCTGGTGTCCTTCTGGGCTGGCAGGGCGGAGATCCCTTTCTTCCCTATCCAGACTGCCTAACACAGCAGTTCTGAGTACCAGGAACTCCAAGCATGCATGTGTCGAGTTCCGGGACTCATGATTTTTTTTTTAATACTTTTCTTTTTTCTTTCCACAGGTGGGGGGACTCGCGATTTTTTTTGTATTCTTTTATTTTTTCTTTCTAAAAGTGGGGGGGGGCTGCAGTCCTATAGCAAGAGCTGCCTCTGGTAGACATAAGGAAGTTGTGGTATATTCTCATACCATTGACATACAATGGGATTAGTGTCAGTCACTATCATATTGTATACCTTCTGTAACAGGACTGCTTCTTTTATTTCTTGAATGTTACTTATCTGTGTGTGTCATAAAGCTTACTTTACAGTATATTAAGGAGTTATACAACTGCAACCAAAACAGTTGCTAAATTACATGCCTTTGTTCAAAGTATTTTTTTGTAATCTAAGATGAATTGACAGTCCCCTCCCCACACTTTTCTCTCAGGATTCATAATTGTCATTGCTCTAAGGGACCTTTGTAGTTTCATGCATAAATGACAGATGCTACTGGAAAGGAAAGGATTTGAAAGTAATTCTGTTCCTTATGGCCAGCAGTAGAAAGAGTTTTATTTTCATTCATTCATATATTTATGTAGCTAGATAGTTGACGTACTTCAGATTTCCCTTTCCTAATGTTTTAATGAAAGTGTACATAGCACGTGTAAGCTAAAGTAAATTTAACTGTATATCACGGTTGCTATCAATTGTTACATATCCTTTGTTGACTAGAAAGTGCTCACGCTCCACACTTATGTAAGGACTGACTCAAAGTCAGTGAAAAATTTCTCTTCCCAAGGATCTGTGTATGGGATATGCATCATCCTCTTGAAGGATGCCACAAGGAAACATAAAAGACCCTCTTATAAACAGTGTCAGTGCACCTAGTTGATACCACCTGTCTCATTTTCTGCAGAGAAGTCCTGATTTGGGCAATTTGTCCTGTTGTGGTGAGAGGGCATGAAAATGGTAAATGTGTTGAAACTTTAAAAGAATTACAAGAAAAAATATTTTCTGACTTTTCAGTATGTTACAGCAATCTTTGATACTACATTTAAGTCATATTAAAACATAAAGTAATCTTCTTCTTCTTCTTCTTTTTCTTTTGGCTGTTCCCATTAGGGGGGTCACCACAGTGGATCATCTGTTTCCATTTCTTCCTGTATCTTGCTCTGTCACACCAACCACCTGCATGTCCTCTCTCACCACATCCATAAACCTTATCTTAGGCCTCCCTCTTTTCCTGTTACCTGGCAGCTTCATCCTTAGCATCTTTTTCCCAATATACTCTGCATCCCTCCTCAGCACATGTCCAAACCAACGTAATCTTGCCTCTCTGGCTTTGTCACCAAACCTTCCAACGTGAGCTGACCCTCTAATATACTTATCCCTAATCCTGTCCATCCTCATCACACCCAGTGCAAATCTTAACATCTTCAACTCTGCCACGTCAAGCTCAAACTCCTTCCTTTTTGTCAATGCCACTATCTCCAACCCATATAACATAGCTGGTCTCACTACCCTCTTGTAGACCTTCCCTTTCACTCTTACTGGTACTCGTCTGTCACAAATCACTCATGACACTCTTCTCCACTCTGCCTGTACTCTCTTCTTCACCTCTCTTCCACACTCGTCATTACTCTGAACTGTTGATCCCAAGTATTTAAACTCATCCACCTTCGCCAACTCTACTCCCTGCATCCTCACCATTCCTCTATCCTCCCTCTCATTCACACACATATATTCTGTCTTAGTCCTGATGACCTTCATTCCTCTCCTCTCTAGAGCATATCTCCACCTCTCCAGGGTCTCCTCAACCTGCTCCCTACTCTCACTACAGATCACAATGTCACCTGCAAACATCATAGTCCACGGGGACTCCTGTCTGATCTCATCTGTCAACCTGTCCATCACCATTGCAAATAAGAAAGGGCCCAGAGCTGATCCTTGATGTAATCCCACCTCCACCTTAAATGCATCAGTCACTCCCACCGCAGACCTCACTGCTGTCACACTACCCTCATACATATCCTGAACCACTCTTACATACTTCTCTGCCACTCCCGACTTCCTCATACAATACCACAACTCCTTTCTGGGCACCCTGTCATATGCTCCACAAAGACACAATGCAACTCCTTCTGACCTTCTCTGTACTTCTCCATCAACACTCTCAGAGCTAACATCACATCTGTAGTGCTCCTGGCATGAAACCCTACTGCTGATCACTAATCATCACCTCTCTTCTTAACCTAGCTTCCACTACTCTTTCCCATAACTTCATGCTGTGACTGATCAGTTTTACCCCTCTGTAGTTAATACAGCTCTGCACATCACCCTTATTCTTAAAAATTGGTACCAAAACACTTTTTCTCCACTCCTCAGGCATCCTCTCACTTTCCAGAATTTCATTAAACAGTCTGGTTAAAAACTCCACTGCTATTTCTCCTAAACTCCTCCATGCTTCCACAGGTATGTCATCTGGACCAACAGCCTTTCCATTCTTCATCCTCTTCATAGCTATCCTTACTTCCACTTTGCTAATCCATTGCACTTCCTGATTCACTATCCCACATCATCCAGCCTTCTCTGTCTCTCTCTCATTCTCTTCATTCATCAGTCCTTCAAAATACTCTTTCCATCTGTTCAACACATTCTCCTTGCTAGTGAGTACATTTCCCTCATTATCCTTTATCACCTTTACCTGCTGAACATCTTTCCTAGCTCGGTCCCTCTGTCTAGCCAATTGGTACAGGTCCTTTTCTCCCTCCTTAGTGTCCAACCTTTCATATAACACTTCATACACCTTATCCTTAGCCTTTGCCACCTCTCTCTTTGCCATGCACCTCATCTCCTTATATTCCTGTCTGCTTTCTTCATCTCTCTGACAATCCCACTTCTTCTTCACCAATCTCTTTCTCTGTATACTCTCCTGTACTTCCTCATTCAACCACCAAGTCTCCTTGTCCTCCTTCCTCTGTCCAGATGTCACACCAAGCTCCTTACAAACATTGAATGCTTAAAGCTTAGACTTCAATATTGCAGTGCTGCTTATGTAAAATTGTCAAAAGAGGTAACAACTGCCTTTGAACCACTGACAAATCTAATTGCTCTGTTTTGCTATGAAAGGCATGACTACACTGGAAGCAGCTATGAATCAATGTAAATCCTCTTTCTCTCTGCATTAAAGACAGTGGAAAACAGTTTCACACCACTCTGTCTTTTTCACATTAGCTGCTGAGCTCCTGACATCAGCAGGGCTAATTACGTATATAACATTATCAGTAGTACCTGACTATAGATTTCACTGTATCTGTGGTATGTCATATAGGAGTAGACAAATTCCTTTGTAAATTGCATGAGATGGTAAGCTTTAAAAAAGTGGGTGGTGTTTTCCTTCCTTTGATTCCAATGCGAGGAAATGAAATTTTTATTAAGTGCAAGCAGTTTTCTGGTACCTATATACAATAATAATGGTACCATATTGTAGGGAGAAAAGCAGCCTAAGAGTTGAGTTAAAGTGTAGGAGAAGGTGTGCTTTTTAAATACTTAAGTAACACTTTTTACTAATTGTAACACTTCAAGGCACTTAGTACATGCATCCTTAGTAACAATACTGTGTTAGAATCTATTGCACAAAACAGTTGAAATGTGATTATTCCTTGAGCACTCACACATGACTTTTACAAACAATAATATGTTCTGAAATAAAATAAATTAATTATTTAAAGATGAGAAAGAATGTCTCATGAATAGTGACAGTAGACCATGCACCACACAACATTACCCACATATATCATTGCATGCATCAATTATACTCTATTGCTTTTTTAAAGGAAAGGGAACACTAGCTTAAATGTCATGGGCCATAGTTCTGGAAAACACACCACCTGTTTAACTGGCAGCTGTATGCCATGCACGAGCCTGCTGCTGGCTAGTCACTATTAGTCATAGTAGTCCTGGAACTGGGAGCTGCAGTGACATCATGGGTCACTTCACCACCAGACTGACACATGATCATGTTGTGCAAAATGCAACATGCAGTAAATATCCTGCATGCAGTAGCAGGGTCATACTGAATAGCATCCCTAGACTAATCCAGTTATTTAAAATGACTTTTCAAGAGGACAAAGACCTACTCAGTGACAATATGAGTCTGGGACAGGGCTGTGTTGTACTGCTTTTCTGCAGCACCACTTGGATTTCTCACTGATGTTATGAGCTACACTAATTTGTGGATAGCATGGATAGCCTTTAAGTGTTTGTGTGATGGCAATGAATACCACTCAAATTCGTATCTCAGTCAGTGTCCAGCAACTTATCTGTACTAATCTAGTAAATGAGATATATACTTGTACATAATTACTCCGCAACTTGTAGAGGAGCACAAGTAAAAACAAAAAGTCAAATTCTTATCTGAAGTAATGCCCAACAATTTTTCTGCACTAGTGCATTGAGTAAGAGAAGTATTTGTAGAAAATTATTAACATCATGCAGTAGAACACAAAAGCTAAAATGAACTAGTGCCCAGCAACTAGCTTGCTTTTAAGGGTGAAGTTGAGACTTGTAAAGATTGGTGATGCATAGAGTATGGATGGATGTAGATTTGATTTTTTGGAGTGATCAGTAAGAAAATGTTTTGCTCAATAGATGAATCCAAGGTTCCACTTTGTTTTTTTTTTTGTTTTTTTTTAATGGCTTGGAGCAGGTGGTAGTCATAAGGTTCCTATTATGTGATCAAAAGTATAAAACTTTGAACACCACAAGATTGAACTTGTATGTTCGAAGTTTTATAATTTAAAACACAAAGTGGGGGGTAAGGTGGATGCAGCCCCCCATGTGGGGGGGGGGTGCAGGGGGGCTTACAACAGATATTGAGCTAATTTTTTATTATTTTTTTAATTCGAATTGCTGAAACTTTGAACACTTGTGTTCGATGTTTTCGGGTTTGGAGTTTCAGCAATTCAATAATGTAATAGGAACCGTTAGTCATATCTGAGATTATCATTCAAGTAATCCCAGAGAAACAAGTTCATTAAGGAGGTTTTGGTGTACTGAATTGTTTAACTGCATGGTAAAACTGAGGAGGACAGTTGTAGTGCTATGATTAGGATGGAAACCATGTTGAGTGGGAGAGAGTAGGTTGTGGTCAGTGAGGTATTTGATTATCTGGGAGTATATGCATTTTTTAGGATCTTTGATAGGGATGGACGAACGGCAACTGGCTGATAATTGGTTAGATCTGTTGAGTTGTCACATTTGTTGAGGGGTATGATGTATGACAAATTCCAGGTGATGGGAGCATGCTTTTTTATTATGCATCTGTTGATTAGAATGGAAATCAGGAATGCTATGGCCTCTGCTGCTATTTTCAGATACTCAACCAGTAACTTATCTGCAGCCAGTGTGGTTGGCTTTGGGTTTTTTAAGTATTTCTTTTAATTGCTGAGGTGGGGATGATTTCAAGTATGAACTGTGACTTGTTAGGTGGGATTTCTGAGATAGTGAGAGGACAGGAGGAAGTTTGTTTGGAGATTGATAGGACTGAGTTTAAATAGTGGGAGTTGAAGTGAGTTGCTGCATTATCTGGGCAGTTGGTAGAGGGAGGGGGGGTAGAGGTTTGCCTGGGTTGAGTAGTTGTTTTATGGAATGCCATTAAAGTATGGGATTGTTTTGATGTGTGTGTTTTGTAAGGTTATGATTTTTTTCTTTTTATTATTAAGTGTATGTTTTTTTAATGAGATTCCTTAGGTATCTATAGGCTTTTAGGGATGAATGGGTTTTATCTTTTGTCCATGTTTTCCAGGCATGATCTCTTTTTATTAGTAGTTGCTTCATAGGTTTTGATAGCTAAGGTGCAGAGATTGATCTAACTCTTTTAGTTCATAGTGGGGTCTAATTGTTAAGAGTGTTTAGGACAAGTTGGTTGAAATGTGTGACTGGGTCTTCTAGTGGCAAAGTTTTTAGGCAGTTCTAATTGTATACCTTTAGGGGAGAGGTAAAAAGTTCAGAGATGAAATTTCATAGGTTATGGACTTGATTGTAGGTCACTTGTCATTGAAAACCTAGCCAATTAATGATTGTGTAGATGGATAAACGGTCACTAATATTGTCGAGTAGTGTTAAACTAGCATTGATATTTTTGGGTTTATTTGTGATAATCCAGTCTAGTGTAGCTTTCTTGTACGAGTTTCTTGCACCCTGATAGTAATGGCTATTAGTTGTGAGAAACCAAACAAGCTTAGGTCAGGTGACGTTAAACTGTTTTGTTTCCAGTCAATGTTTACATTACCTAATATTATAGTTTCTTTGTTTATGTTGCCATGTAGCCTGCATAGAATTTCTTCAGTTGTGGATAGATTGTTTCCTGGGGGATGTAAAGCCCTAATAAGTAGATGGATTTGCTACTGTTGAGTTTGAGATGTGTGGCTAGGATTTCTGCATTATGAAATCATGGGAGGTTATGAGAATATAGGGTCAGTTATAGAGTATTTTTAAAAATGACTGCTATTTTACCTCCAAGTCTTGTTAATCTGACTGATATGATCATATTGAATCCTGTTGCGGGTATTGCATTATCAGTTATCAGAAATCCACATTACGGATTACTGCAATAATAAGTTCAGAAAGTAAGGAAAGACACTGCAAAGCCTTACAGCAAAAATCCTGGGTTGAGTTTTTAATTAGATTACATTTGGGCTGTTAACAATGATAGAGAGGTTTTCTTCAAATTCATAAGTCTGCTTTTGTGTTTGTCATGTGCAAGCATTTTTTGGTCTAAAGCAAAATATCTATTTAGGTGAGATGTTTATTATAAAGAAGTAAAAAGAAATCTTTGGTGGGTAGGAATTACTATTGTAGGGGTTGACGTTCTACTAGTAGTGTGTACGCTACAAATAATATCTGAATAAAAACACAGGGCAAAACAGATTTATAGGCTATTTCATTCATAGAATTTCACTATGCATACTTTTTGGCAGTCCTTTTGCACGGATTCTTGATTATTATTAGTTAGATTATACCTGTCAATGTTTTTCTGGTTACATCAGGATATATGGGTGGTCCAGTGGGACTTTGAAGCTTATTTTTATAATGGACTTAAAATCTGATGAAAAAATGAGGTAGATAGTTGGCTTTCAGCAGTTGAGATAGTACTACAGTTCAGTTAGTGGCCCAACCTCTGAAAGAACTAGCTAGGGCGGTTTGAGACTGAGTGGTGAATGCTGGTTTACCCATCCCCATGGAAAAGGGTCAGTATACATCTTACTGCAAGAGCAACTGTTCTGTGTTAGACAGCAGGCATTTGTGTGTGAGAAGGTGTGGGGTGTGAGCCTCATGAGGACAGCATTGTTTTTTAGCTTGCTATAAGGGGTGTAAAGGTAGGGGTAAGTAGAAAGAACTGAAGCAGAACCAAATGCTAGCCTAAAATTCAATGAGGCCACAGCAGTGCCTCAGACTGAAACTGAACTGCAGAAAAGAGAAGGAGTTGGATTGCAGTCTAAAGTTCCTTAAATGGCATATACTTAATAGTGTCAAATCAATTCTGTTAGTAATCAGTCACCGGAGGAACTAGGTTAAGACTGAGTGGTTGAGGCTGGTCCTCCCATACCAAGGGGAAAAGGATTCGTAGATATATTTTATAGCAGGAGCAACATCTCTGGGTTGGGCAACAGATACACATTTTGTATGAAGGCATGACATGTAAGCCTGTCAAAGTAAGCATGTGTGTCTGCTACAAAAGGTGTTTCACGTCTCATTTATTTAGTTGCGTCTATAGAATTCCTAGTAAGCAAGACTTAAAGCTTTGGAATATTACTAGCCAGGATGCACAAATTCATTCTCACAGCCTTCCAATTTCATTTTCCATTTCTTTTGTAATGCTTAGAGCACCTGAAATTTTAACTGAGAATTTGATAACTCCTGTGATTTCCTACCCTAAACCTTCCCTGCTAAACAGCCACAGGAAGGTTTTAGGTAGATGAAGACTTTGACCTTCTCCTCACTTTGCCTGTCTATTAATCTGAAACACCTAAACATACTAAAGCCACTGACAATCTGATAAACTGGAGACACGTTATCAATGTAGCTATTCTAACGCTTTCATGTATAAAAGCATCAGACTTCATTAGGAGTAAACAATCAGATTTAAAAACACTGATTTAAATAATCATGCAGTCAGTGATAAGTGATATACATTCTTCAAGTGCATGTAGGTCCCCTCTAGTAATTTAAGTTTGAGTCTGTTGTAGACTTATTCTTTTAACAGGGACAATAGTAGCCTTATTTCCTTCATTTATGTATTTATGAATGCATTTATATATTATTGAATATATGGACAGAACCACTATTGAGATATATTTGAATATCATTATGATATCATTGTGTGCTGTACTAGCATGCTGTTCTGCATTATGTATATATATATATATATATATATATATATATATATATATATATATATTCTGAATGCTTCAATGTACATATTATCCTTTGTTTAATGTTGTAACTCATTATTGTATATGTTGGGTAAACATTAAATTGACTGTTATAACCTGAATTATATTATTTGCAGTGCCTTTTTCTTTGTTATTTGCAATGACCTGGTTACTAAATTAAAATGGATGAATAAATAAATAAATAAAGGAGCCATCAAATCATATAAACGTAAAACAGTTGCATAATTTAAGGTGGGCTTCACTTTATTTTTTATTTGTCTCTGATGACTGGGAAAGTCTGATTGGGCAAAACTCATTTTCATTGGAAGCCTGGGGAGAAAAGTTCCAGCAGATACAAAGATAAAACAAGTATTTATTCTGTAGTGGCTTTATACATGCTATTAAATTCCAAGTATAAAACATTTAATATGCAAACAGTTCATATGCAGTACATGTGACAAGCCAACATTACATATGACTTATAAGTTTTATGACTTATTGGTCTTTTCTTTTGACCAATAGATTACACTGTATATGCCAGTTACTTAGTCTTCCTGACCAAAAGAAAAACTGCTTTGCTTTGTACCTCTGTTAATTGGTTTGTACTGGCTATAAACTGATTTCTGTCTGTTATAATCTGACCAGGGTGAGAGGGTCACTGTATTACAATGTATTGCAAGATATCCCCTCACTATTCTCTCCTCTTTCACTCAGTCACCGAATGTCTTCACAGTGCAGCAGATATGTGTCATATGTTATTACATTTCTGTTTGTTATAAGACAGTTTATAACAATGAATACTCCTTGGTAATGCCTTGTATCATGTGGATATAAACACTCTTTTAATATACTGGTTAATCCCATGAATGTTTGCTAAGAGGTGGGTTTATATTGTGCTTATCAGTGTAGTGCTATGTAATTATAACTTTCTCTATGCAGGTCTATATATACCGCATTACTGTAGTTTTCTATCAGTACACCTCCTGATAACCTACTATTTACCATTTGTCTGTTCTTATACTTTCCTCATATTCTCTTGCTCTCACTCACTATGGTCCTTTCTTCATCTCTTTTTTTAATAAGTATTAACTTTATTGTCTCAATATAATATGACAGTTTAGTAGACTTTTTCTCTTTTCTTTCCTTTTTCAGCTCGTGGTCACTATATCCGACCCCAATACTGCAGGAGCTCTGACACAAGGCCAAACTCCCAAATATTTTCACTGAGAATTTTGTTTGTACAATATAAGCAAATTTAACTTGAAGAACCTTTCTGTGTATTGACTTCAACTAGTCAAATATGTGTCTGCTTGTACTGGAAATTAGTTTTAACTACCCCCCAAAGCGTATTCCTTGCATTCTAAGGACCACTTACTATGTTGGCCACTGTCAATTCTATTGACCAGTAGATCGCACTGTATATGCCAATTGCTTAGTTTTCCTGACTGACAGGTTTCTGCAGTCAGGAAATGACACAAAACCTGTTTTACATAGTACCTCTCTGTTAATTGCTTTGTATTGAATATAAACTGATTACCCTCTGTTGTAGTTTGACCTGAGAGTCATGTTCCTCTTAGATGATGTTATACATGAATTCAATACAACGTTCCTGACTATCCTAAATAGCCTTCACATCCTAGAAGGAAGCAACTAAAAACAAATATTGCTATTTGGCTAACCAAAAAGAGTTGAATGGTAATGCAGGATAGAGAAAAAGAATGGCAAACATATAACACACCACAATACCTTGGAAACTTCAGAATGCTTCGCAGTTGTACTAAAAAGCAAATTAATGAAAACAAAAACCTATACTATAATAACTTTAAGAATAATAGTAAATACAACCCTAAAAAATTCTGGAGAGCCATTACAGAAATCTTGTATAGAGGACATAAAGTCAACCCTAACCTTTCTCCCAATAACTTATCAATCAAAACTGCAATACAATTAAACTCTTATTTGATAGATAGTATACCATCTCTAACCAAGGGTACCCAACATGTACTAATCCTGTCCAGCAGCCACATATCACCACATCCACTTTCACCTTCAAACATGCACCCACATCCTATATAAAACTACTCTCAAACAAACTCAAACTATGCTCTACTTAAGCTGATGACATTCCAATTGAGTGCTTTAAAACAGCAGCCAGTAGTGCTGCCTACCCTGTCTCAATCTTTATAAGTAGGTCATTCCAGGAATCCTGCATTCCCTGAATCTGGAAGAAATTGAGCATTATCCCTCTGTACAAAGGAAGAAATTCAACAAACATTGCTAACTTTAGACCTATAGCAATCTTCTACCCCCTCTCCAAAATACTTGAAAAATGTATTCAAAAACAATTGCTAAATTATCTCCTGTAAGAACTCCTATCCCCCACACAACATGGCTTCCATCCTTCCCATTGTACTAACACTACACTGCTAACCTATATAGATACATCAATAAAGCTAGAGATAATGGCAAACTAGTATCCTCCTTATTTCTAAACCTGTCTAAAGCCTTTGACATAGTTTTCCACAGCAAACTTCTACTCCAAATGTCCTTATTCTGTCTCTCTCAGTCCACCCTTCTATGGTTCAAAAGCTACCTGTCCTATATGTATCAGCTGGTAAAATGGCACTCCACGCTCTCTCCATACCTCCCAGTCACCAGTGGTGTAGCATAAGGCTCTATCATTGGTCCCCTCCTCTTTAACATTCCCACCAACACATTCCACACATCTACACACATCTAGACAACAGACATCCCTAATACCCTACATAGATGACTTCACACTCATCTGCACATCTGACAACATGGCACACCTCCAAAGAATTTCTCAGGAAGCTTTAAGAACAACTGAAACATGGCTTTGTAAGTCACAACTCATGCTCAACCCTAAAAAAAAAAACTACTACTTTTTCCCCAAATCCTACCCCATGAAAAAACTAAATCTAAAGTTCTTTCTCTTGATGATACAACCATTGAAGTCACTTCTCATATCAGATTATTAGGGATGATAGTGGATGATAATATTAAATTCAACCTGCATATACAAACTTGCATAAGAAAAACTCATCAAAAACTAGGGATCCTTTATAGAGCAGAAAACCTTCTCACCAAAGCAACCAAAGCAACACCTGCCACTACTTATCTCCTACCCACAATTCTTTATGGTGCTCTGTCAGAAGAAAAATTCAAACGAGTCACATCTGCCTCAGGTGATGAAAAACTTCTTTATTAGCAGCTAACCAGATTACACAACATGTTAGCCAAGATGATCTCCTCCTCTGGTCAACTTGTTTACTGACATCAACTTTTATACTGCAAGCAAAACAACTTTTTGTTACATTTCTGACCGTTGACAGTTGGCTATGGAAAACACCTGTGGTAAACATATTTATCACAAATCACCTCAAACCAACAGTTAGTACAGAATGTTCAAGAAGTACAAAATGTTCAGTTCAACAATGGTAGCTCAAATTTTACAGGACACACAGCCTGCTTCAGTAAATTAACTCTTACTCGGCCATGCGTCCTTATCCCAGGCTTCACTAAGCTATAACCAAATCTCTTTATTCTGAAAAGCAGAAAACAAATATTATTCAGGTTCATAAGCAATGCTGCATTTTGTTCACAGATGAGGCCCATCTTTGATAGGCATATCCCAACAAATAACATGTTCACTTTGCAAGAAGAGGAAAAAGACAAACAACAGTATGTTTTAAAACTTTTTCTCTTAACATTTCCCCCCTGAAAACACTTTTTATTTGTCTTTTATTTCAGCAATATATGGTAAAAACTAAGTTTTTCTTTGCATACAATACTTCATTGGCAAGACAAACTTTTAAACTTCAAAAACATTTGCAAAAAGTCACATTTCAATGTATTCACTTTCACCAGTCTGTTGCAATTGCTGGTACATCGTCTTCATAACAGCAGTATCAGCCAGTCTTTGTAGAAGACCTCTGATACAGGGTATACAACAACAACCACATACCACCACGATAGCCACAGCGACTCCAACGGACACCAGGAAACTGCTGATGAGATGACTCCATTTTCCAAACCACACTTGTAGAAAGTCTGTAAAGGTATTACTTACCCCAGAGTTCTCTGCCAATTCTTCGGATAACATCTCCAAACCTTTCAAAGCTCGAGTGATACTTCCATCAGGCGCAGTGTTGTTTGGAATATACGTACAACAGAAAGTCCCAAACATCCTGCAAACTCCTCCTTCTTTGGCCAGGAGCATATCCAACGCAATTCGATTCTGCCATGCCACCTGTGAAGTGGCCTCCAGTTGTTCAGCAATTCCTTTCAATGCATCTTTGGTATAGTTCACAAAACGCTGCTGGTTATAGTAAATGTAGTTGATCCAGTCCACATTCTTATTAGGTTGAATCCAGACAAAGATGGATGTGAAACCAGCTGCTATTTGGTTTATTGCTTTGTATTCATCAGGTACGCCTCTTGGTACGCCAATGCTATCGATGTTGACACCGTTATCGAAGGATTGCTTTCTCTTTTTCTCCTACTCAACCACTTCGGCTTTATTTCAGGTTCTCTTATGAAATTGCTTGCTGGAACTGGGAAAATGTAGAATGGCAGGATTAACTTTACAAGTGCACAGGTTCCCTTCCAGGGAATCGTAAGCCTTGATCTGAATTTGTTGTCTCCACAAAACCACCATACGTCTGCTAAACTATGAGTTTGGTTCTCCAGAAATGGATTTTCATTGCCATTCACAGTAACATTGCAATAGTTCTGTCCCATATTGCCATAATTCTTTCCTGTGCCATCTCTGGAAATGCACATATACGAACCTAGATAGGAAATCGCTGCAGGCGGTTTCTCAACTTTGCTTATGACTGGAAAACGCTGAGTTTCATTTTTGCATTTATCTTCAGTTTTGTTGAAGAATAATTTTAACAGACATGTTAGGTTACCTTCATCTCGCATCAATGGGACTGTCGCTAGTTGCTGTTTACCTTCAGCACAAGAAACACAGTTCTCACTATGTGCCTCTCGGGTACTATATCTAACCCAAGATAACCATTCATTATGGTGTACGAATCCCGTCTCGAGTAACAATTGTTCTTCTTCTGTGAAGGCAAAATTTGCTTTACTTGTCACATTCTTAAGGGATTGTACTTTAAGTTGGAGGGTCCCCAAAGGATCAGTTTCAATTGGAAAAGACACTCCGATTCCATAAACTCCTGAATCACTTTCTTGTGGTGACACAATGGTTATAGTAATTACTTTGGTACCTTGGAAATGCGCAATTTTTATTCTTTGTTGCCTGCTTTTATCTTTCTCTGGTATCACTGCACCACTTGTTTCCCATCCATTCACATCTGTTGACCACCAAACATTTGACCAGGATGTACAGTCTCTGTTGCACAAGTATTTTGCACGAGTCAAGAAATTATCATTGTTCCATTTAGAACAGTTCAAAATTCCTTCACAAAGTTTCACCTTAAACACAGTAGTAACACCTGTTTGCGCTTGCAGCACCACCATTCCTTTTTCTCTTGCAACTGTTCCTTCTCGTATGGATATATTTACTTTCGCCACCAAAATCATCATCATGTAACAGTTCAAGTACCAGTTGAACATGGCCATCCTCCCTAAGGACTACCTCGCACCATTGGTTTCTTCACTGGGTTTGAGACAAACTAACCCCTATTGGGCTAATTCCCCCTTTGTAGCCAGACTTTGCGCTCAGAGGTCCGGTAGAGTTTGACCAATATCAATGGCAGAAGGAAAAGTCTTGAGTTTTTTACAGTGGGTAATATGAATCCACAAAGTCCTCTCAGCGATCTTTACAGCCGTAGGTGTCGAGATAAGCACTTGGTATGGGCCTTCCCACCTGGGGGATGACCAATTCTTTCTCTTCACAATTCGGATCCACACCCAGTCCCCGGGTGCCACGCTTAACAAGGTTTCATTTCTGGAATCTGCAGAGGAGTCATTGGTTACAAGAGATTTGACATTTAGCAGCTTCTTCATATAATCCGCTAGATCCTCACCCCCCTCACGTTCCGCTGGCAACAATCCTTGCCACCGCGGGACGTAATATGTTCTCCCAAACAAAAGTTCAAATGGTGTAAGTCCTTTGTAGGAAGGTGAGATTCGCATATACAGGAGTGCCAAAGGAAGGCATGCAGTCCATGATCTATGTGTTTCTGCCATCAGTTTGCGGAGCTTACTCTTCAAGACACCGTTGTGTCTTTCCACCAGTCCAGCTGACTGGGGATGGTAAGCACAATGATACTTGAGATCAATTTGAAACACTTGACCCAACTTCTGAACAATCTGGTTAACAAAATGAGACCCATTATCACTGTAAATGCGTCTTGGTAAACCAAATCGGGGAATTATTTCTGTAGTCAAAAGCTTTGCTATTGTTTGTGCATTTGGATGCTTCACTGGAAAAGCTTCTACCCATTTAGAAAAAGCATCAATAATGACTAAACAGAACCTTTTACCCTCTGAGGGTGTCAATTCACTAAGGTCCATACAGAGTGTGTGGAATGGATATGGAGGGGTAGGGAATGCCTGCTGAGACTTTTTAACTCCCCCCTGAGCATGATACTTTGCACATAATAAACAAGATAAACAGAATTGCTTTGCATAAGTTGAAAACCCCTTACACCAAAACACCTTAGACACTATTTGAATCATCATCTGTACTCCTACATGGGCAGGTCCATGGCTAACCAATGCCGCATACCTAAAAAGGTTTGAGGGTAATACCATTTTGCCATCTGATGCCCTATACAACCCATCCTGTTGAGTGATACCATATTTTACCCAACAACATTTTTCCTTCTGTGTTGTCAATATTTGCATTACTTTTAGTGTCTCTAAGTCTAAGAGGTGTCCGGGCTCTAAATCATTGTCATGTAAAAGTAAATCATTTTCTTGAGCTGTCTTTTTTGCAGCCATATCAGCAAGGGCATTTCCCTTGGAGACAGGATCTTTTCTATTGGTATGTGCAGAACATTTACATATCGCTACCTGAAGTGGTAGTTGCACTGCATCTAACAACTGTAAAATTAAATCTCTGTGATTTATTGGTTTGCCTGTCGCAGTAACCATTCCCCTATTTTTCCATTGTTGAGCGAAAACATGTACAGTGGAGAAAGCATATTGACTATCTGTATAAATTGTCACTTTTTTACCCTCCCCTAAGGTACAAGCTCGAGTCAAAGCCACCAACTCAGTTTCTTGTACAGAATAAATGTTTGACAATCTTTTCGCCTCCAAAACTTCAGTTTCTGTGGTGACAGCATACCCTACTAGTGTTTTTCCTACAGTGTCCTTCTTTGCTGATCTGTCTACAAACAAAACAAGATCAGAATCTACCAACGGAATATCCGTTAAATCTGGTCGGGGAAGCACTTTGTCATGAATGCTCTCTAAACAAACGTGTGGAGTACCTTCTTCTGGAGTCGGCAAAAATGTTGCCGGATTAAGAGTAGTACATCTTTCTATGGTCATATGAGTCTGTGTTAGCAGCACTGTCATACATGACAAATGTCAACTAGGAGATAAAAAGGTTATCTTATCTTGCAAAAGAACAGTAGCTACTGAATGTGGAACCCGCAATTGTAATGGGTGAAACAAAACTAATGATGCTGAGGCTTGTACTGCCATGGTGGCTGCCACTACAGCTTGAACACAATGCGGCAATGCCCTTGCAACAGGATCTAATCTGGAGGAGTAGAAAGCTATCAGTCTCTGTTTATCCCCATGTACTTGTACCAGAACCAAAGTCATATATCCTCCCTTACAATCAACCATTTTTACAAACGGCTTAGAATAGTTCGGAAAACCCAAAACAGAGGATCTTGCTATCAATTGCTTAATTCTAATAAATGCTTGTATTGCCTTATTTGTCCACTGTACATTATTCTTAGCCGCCATGGGAGTATCATAGATCAGTGCGGTCAATGGCCCTACTTCCTCAGCATAGTTAGGGATCCAACTTCTACAAAAATTAGTCACACCTAAAAAGGACATCATCTCCTGCTTAGTCGTAGGCATAGGTAACTCAAGAATTGCTTGTTTTCTTTTGTTCTCCAATTGTCTACCTGCCTGCAAAATTAAATAACCCAAGTACTTTACTTGTGCTTTCCACAATTGTAACTTTTCTTTATTTACCTTATGTCCTTGCTCAGCTAAAAAACTAAGAAGGGCAAGGGTATCCTTTCTACAACTTTCCTGCGTGGGTGAGGCCAACAAAATATCATCTACATACAACAGAACCTGGCTTCCCTCTGGGGGAACAAACTGAGCTAAATTCGCAGCCATTTCTTGTGTGAATATTGTCGGACTCTCACAATAACCCTGTGGCAATCTGGTGTAGGTGTATCTTTTACCTTGATAAGTGAATGCAAACCAAAATCTACTCTCCTTATGTAGTGGTTTGGAGAAAAAAGCATTGCTTATATCTATGACAGAAAAATATCTGTTCTGAGGTAGTAAATCATTAAGTAGTGTATAGGGGTCAGGGACCACCGGTGCTCTTGGGATCACAGCCGAATTAACTGCTTGTAAATCCTGAACCAACCTCCATTACCCATCCGGTTTCTTTACAGGAAACAATGGAGTATTGCAGGGTGAATCTAGGCATTCAACAAGAATTCCTACCTGTTTTAGCTGCTCAATAATTGGCTTAATTCCTTCCTCTGCTTGTTTACTTAGTGGGTATTGGTGCTTACGAGGTCTAAAACCTGACTTTGGAGTTATACAAACTTCACCTGCTGTTTTCATCAGTCCTACATCCCCTTTACCTTTTGACCATAAATCTACAGGTAAGGCACTTAACGCACTATCTTCCTCTTGAGTTAGAAAGATTTGTCATGCCATTTCTGATTTGTCATCCCTGAGGTGCACACTTGGTTGTGCAAGTCACCCAATTTAATCTTTGTACCTGGATCTGTTGATCCTTCAACTGACTTTCGGACATTGTGTCCCAATTCGTTACCTTTTTTGCCAAATCTACCCAATGTGTCCCCACCGTTTTAGTAATTGAAATATGTGGGCTATAACCTGAGCGATATAAAGAACTCATTTCCTTGGTCAAAGTACAGGTCACTACTGTATTACCTTGCGTATCCCAAAACATATCATTCGAAATTATCCTTGCAAATTTGTGCTTAAAGAATTCTTTTTCAAATTCTTTATCCAGACCAGGGGCCTTTCTGTAGAACATTGTGCAATCTAAGTGCACCGCAACCTGCGGTGACCCGCTCCTAGATTTACTTAAAGCTAGGTTGATCAAATCTGTATCAACCCTCCCCGACCCGTTTGAAATCAAGTCCTGGCTATACCAGTAAAACAAGTCTTGTACTCCCTGTACCACCAAGCCATCCGCTAACCTTTTCGCCTCAATGCCTTTAGGTGTGGGAATTGCCGCTATTCCAAACGAATGCATCAAATCTCTTCCAGCAAATTAACTGGACAAACTTTCGATATAATTACCCTACACCTAACAGTTTGGTTTGTTTGCGGATCTGTGAACAATAGAGGAAGGGACAGTGGTTCCTTATAGATTTTCCCATTTGCCACTTTCACAAGGACAAACTCATCTGTTTCGCAGTTCGGAGGCAGAACTGCTGGACCCAAAAGTGTACGCGATGCACCTGAATCACATAAAAACTCCACTTTCTGTCCCTCAACCAAAAACTCTATCATGGGTTTTTGATCTAGATGCATAGCAATACCCAAATTTGCCAGGTTTATGACTTCACAGTCACAATCCCGCCCTTCCTTCTGAGTGTTCTGACATTCATCACAGAGAGTGTCTGCCTCATCATCATCACAATCATTCTCACTTTCTTCTTCTCTACAATAATCACAGTAATGAATTTGGTGCCTTCCTTTACTATCATATAGTCATGCAGAGCCCTTGCTCGTAAGCTATGGGGGGTGTTGCCACTCTTCACAGTCGGCAGTGAAGTGCCCACATCTACCGCACTTAAAACATTCTCCACATTTTAAACTCCCCTCATATTCCTCTGAATGTTCACCCGGTTTATTTAATGTGTCCCATTTCGGGCCCCCACATTTTTTATGCCACCACGGCGCCCTTGCCCCCTTTTGTCCTGTACCAAGAATATACCACCATCATCCCCTACTGCTAACACTTGTACTTTCTTTTTCTTTTTTAAATTGAAATGTCGCTCAGCATGCCATGCATATTCAAACAAAGGTTGCAGTCTACATGTTCTATGATCTACCATATGCTTAGTTATAAAAATACTTATCGGAGCCCTACAACCCTTAAGAAAGGCATTTTTCAATTGCTGCTCATACGGACTATCATTGGTCTGATCCTGCGGAATCATCATTCCACAATGGTTATTGAACACTTCTGTCAATCTTACAATATAGTGATCTACAGATTCATCATCATTTTGGATGCGCTGATTTATTACTGTCCAATCTGCTCTTGGACGCCACTTATCAGAAATTCTCTTTAACAGATCAGTGACTCGCATGTCTAACACCCCAGAATTATGCTTTAATGTAGTGCCGTCATCTGCCTTACATATCCAAGTACCACAAACTAAGTGCCAATCTGGACCCAGGATTTGTCGCACTACTTGTTCTACTTCTAAACCATTTAGATGATAACTTAAACGAATACCAACTATGTCCTCAGAAAACATTTGAAAATTAACCTTGGGATGAGGAATACCATCTGTAGCTCATTTTATATCCTCTCTAGCCCAGGGACGATAAACTAAAATAGTTGGCTCTTGTCCAACATCCCCTGCTTGTGGGTTTGCAACTTGTATTAAGGGAAGAGCTTCTGAGTAGTCAGAAAGTTTAATGGCCCAACGTCCTTGCCCTGCTGGTCCTGACCTTAACTGCATAGGTTGGTCTACCTGTTGCAAAGCAACCTTGGGTACTACAGGAATTTGCGGGTAAATTGGAGGGGTCACAACGCTTCCTTGAGCAGCCGATAACCCACCCTGCTGTACAGATCCCACATCTTCAGACTGATATTGAGGAGGTTCCGCCGGTACGGCAGCAGCAATTTCCCCATACGGTGGGACAGCTGCCTGCCTTTGTACCGCACAAACTGTATGCTCATCCTCCTTATCTAAAAATAAAGCTACTTTTCCACTTGGCACCAGTGATCCCTTTTGATTTATTTTTTCTTTTTCCAGGCACTGTTTTTCTTTTATAGCTCGTTTATTTGCTTCTTCTAACCATTTTTGTGCTTGGGGAAATCCCAATTGTTTTTGTTTCTTAGTTCTAGTTCCTGCATCTCTTTTCAAATCTCTAACCAATTTTGCACAGGCATTCTTATTCAGGGTACCATCAAAATCATATTTCAACTTCCACTTCTTCAAAAATTTAACATTATTTTTGTTTAAACCTTTCATATACTTAGCATCAGCATTTAAACAGACATCACTCTCACACTTGCAGCAACTCGAACCCATGTTTCCCCTAGATTTCTTATTTTAGGACTGCATCAAAGTTATTTTACAGGGCTTATTATAAAATGGGGATATCTTAACGGGTGATCCTAATAAAATAATCTTAACAAGTAATCCTACCCACCCTTAACTAAAAGTAAAACCCTTGTCGACAAGGTTAAATTAAATTAAAAGAAAATTTATTTTTCATCCTACCTGAACCAGATGAGACTCCGTTTCCCCTTTTGGTTCAGAAACCATCCCTCACATAGGGATCAGAGAGCGGCCGGCCTTTCAACAACAAATCAGTCGGAGGGCTTTCAGTCGAGGGAATCTTAAGATGAGAAACCCTCACCTGCACAGGTTTTTCGGTCTCTCTGTCGGTCTGATCCGTATCTTCGTAGAGGTTTCCGGTCTGAAGGACCAAAATGTCAGAAGAAAAATTCAAACGAGTCACATCTGCCTCAGGTGATGAAAAACTTCTTTATTAGCAGCTAACCAGATTACACAACATGTTGGCCAAGATGATCTCCTCCTCTGGTCAACTTGTTTACTGACATCAACTTTTATACTGCAAGCAAAACAACTTTTTATTACATTTCTGACCGTTGACAGTTGGCTATGGAAAACACCTGTGGTAAACATGTTTATCACAAATCACCTCAAACCAACAGTTAGTACAGAATGTTCAAGAAGTACAGAATGTTCAGTTCAACAATGGTAGCTCAAATTTTCCAGGACACAGCCTGCTTCAGTAAATTAACTCTTACTCGGCCGTGCGTCCTAATCCCAGGCTTCACTAAGCTATAACCAAATCTCTTTATTCTGAAAAGCAGAAAACAAATATTATTCAGGTTCATAAGCAATGCTGCATTTTGTTCACAGATGAGGCCCATCTTTGATAGGCATATCCCAACAAAATAACATGCTCACTTTGCAAGAAGAAGAAAAAGAGAAATAACAGTATGTTTTAAAACATTTTCTCTTAACATGCTCCCATCCTTACTAACCTTCAGGCTTCACAAAATTAAAACTTGAACAATGCTATAACAAAGTTACCAAATTTACAGCAAATACCTCTTTCAGAACCCACCAATGTATAGCTCTAAAAAGCCTAAGTTGGTTAGAACTACCCCATCAATTAAATATAAACAGCTTTATGCCACCTATAAAATTATCCAGAATCCATCTGCTGGTCTGGCACTAAATAACATTCTACACAACTATGTTCTAAGTCAGTCAGTACAATCCAGTGACCAAAAGCTCCTGTCTGTCTACAAACCTATCAGATCTGTTGGGCATTGTCTGTATTCGTACCATGTTACTAAGGCATGGGACTCCTTATCTCTAACCATCAGGTTAGTACCCTCCCTCCCATACTTCAAAACCATTCTGAAAGGCTTCCTAGCTAAAAGCTGTCTCCGTTCTTGCTAAACACCAGGATAATTATATCCCTAAATATGAACAAATACATATTTGTATCTTATTTCTCTTTACTCTCCCTTCATCATTCACTTCCTTGCTTCTATCAATTTCTCTCCTTTGACTTTCTCTCTAAATATACTGTAAGCCTGTTTTTTTTCCTCACTTCATGTTGCAATTCCTAATTGCATTCTGCTAACTTACCTTTAATTTGTCCATAAGCTGGCTAAAATTTCTCTAACTATTAAATCCTTATCATGTAATTTGTATATATTCTTAACCATTTTTTTCATGTTATATCTAATTTGTTATAATTTTTAAACTGTAGTTGTTTTTTGCATAATTTTTTTAAAGACTGTAAAATTATTGTTCTTAAAATGTTTTGTAATACTTAGAAGCTTTTCTCCCCGGGTCTCTGCTGAAATTGGGTTGCTACACAGTCTGACTTTCTTGGTAATCAAATGTCAATAAATAAATAAATATAAGACATGGGTACGGAGATTTCTATATAGATGCTAAAAATAAATAAAACTAAGGTAAGGAGTGTGAAACATCCACTTAGAAAGTACAAGGTTGGTATAATTGGAATATCCCCCCCCCCGAGATATGTTATACCTACATGCTTTAAAACAAGTTTAAGGCTTCCACACTAAAAGTCAGCTTCTGCATCCATAAATTCTGCATTATTAAAAATGCATTCTTTTACCCCAAAACATAACTAAATGGGTGGAGGACTGTGGTATATGGGCTCTGCATACAACATGTAACCATAAAATTATTTGCAATTATTTTGATATTTCTTAGTTTACTAACGCAATCTACAAAATGTAAAATTAATGATTTCATTTTTATTTACCTTTAAATTTTTGTTCCAAAAAGACAGCCAAAGAATCTATATTTGTACTGAAGGATGAAACTGTCTGCCTTAAATGAAGATTATCAGGGTCTTTTTGTACTTTCAGAATCCCAAACATATCCCACTTTTTGTTCAGCCTTTGTAAATATATGTTGTATATCAAAATGATAATTTTTTCAAGCTTCCCCTAGATACAGTTTTAGTGTTTTTAGTAAGATTGAATATATAACAGGCAAATATTTGTTCCCTTAGGTTACCACCAAACTTAAATGACAGCTGCCCTATATATAACATGTAACAATAAAGATGATGACCTATGAATTCCTTCATTTATTCATTTGTTTCCTTATCTCAATTTTCTCTTATTGACAATTGTGGGGAAGCGAGACTCAGTCATGGTAAGCAGCAGGAATAAAACAGAGAACTACTCTTGGACAGATTGTTAGTCATTACAGATTAACTATACATTACTGTACTAAAATGAACAATACATGCTGCTAGATATAACATATCTTTTGATGGCAATATGATTTGTTAATGCCAAATGTGTGGTCATTAGGAAGGATTTTTTTTTATTCAGAAAAATGCAAACTTTAAGAAATCTTTCACGTAATCCTCCTCAAATGTGTTACTGAGAAAACACTTTAACTAATTTAAGGTTACAGTGCTTCTCAGAACTGACTCATCTTTTACTGGTATGTGGGAGTTTGTTTTTTATTTTTACTAAATAGCTTACTCAGAGTGATTAAGCACTAGTTTAACAATTATTATTCATGTTATGCAGTTTGCAGGTTATTTAATGAAATTTCAGAATATATTTGAGGTATCATACTATGTGGAATAATAAGCAGTTAGGATTTGTGCGTGGTCAGCCAGATATTGGAGGTTACATTAATAAGGAAACAGACTGACAACAAATTACTGAAAACATTTCCTAGTGTGCATGTCTGTCCCTACTTAAGGTCACTACAGATTGTGCTCTGTCTTCAGCATTGTCAATACCATCAAACTCGGAATTTAGTCAGCTTTGTAAGCATGGTTCATTTTCACTAAAGTTGTGCCCCATCCTCCTGCTTATGTTCTTCTACTTATGTCTCAGTGATGGACTTGTCATAAATATTCATTATTCAAATTGCTTTGCATATGACTTTTAATATAAGAAATGCTGCTGCTGTCCCTCTGTCACATCTACCCTTCTCTGTAGGTCTGTCTTACCATACTCCAACCTTGGACTTTTTGTAAATATTCATCATTCAAATTGCTTTGCATATGACTTTTAATTTGAGAAATGCTGCTGCCTCTTTAGCATTTTCTACACTGTTCTATAAGTCTATTCATATTTACTCATACCTTTGTCAGAATGTGCATATTAAGTCTTATCAGCATTTCTTTTCTGGGCTTTCCTGTACTGTTTTAGCTGATTTCCTGTGAATGTCTTGCACTATCTTTTTTTTCCTGAGTCAGTCTTATAATTTGGCTACAGTAATAAAGGTAGGTTCTCACCAAAAATCTATATAGTGCCCCACTACTTTCCTTCCTTTTTCTACCAATTGTTGTCTTTCTTTTTACTATTTGGTGTTTGAATGTTTTTGTACTACCTCATTACATTAAGATTATGAGACTAAATTGTTTGAAATCTCTGTTCTGTTTAGTGATTTCAGTTATCTTGCTGGTGTTTGCCTTTGGATCTGTTTACCTTAGTTGTAAAGTTTTGAAAATGTTCAGTTTAAACTCTGCTGTCATTCCCTTGGATAAATATTTAAATATTATTATTAGATCTTAATCTTCTCTCCACATCATCCAAAAATGTCACCTATTCTGTGCAATTCGTTTCTTAGGGTGAAGAGAGTCCTCTATTGATCCCTTCGTGCTGACATTTCTAAACATTTTTTAAGAAATACTGGTCTGAATTACAGAAACAATGAAGCATGCTCTTGTTACTATATGTTTTTTCCAGTTAACTATATTTTCCAGTGTTTTCTACTGCCTAAATATTAATTAATTTCTTATATATGTCATAAGATAAGGATCAGCTCCCAAAATGGTTAGATTCTTCTGAGCCTATCCTATAAGATATTGGTGAATAATTTGCAGGAGTCACAACATAATAACTTCACAGAAGCACAGGTATGTTCCCCAGGTCCTCTAAAGTTATATATCATGATTGTTGGATGTCTCACTTCCCGTTCCCCTAGAAACTCAAGCTGCTTCAATTTCTATAACCCTGCCCCTGAGGATTATGTTTCCCTAGTCTGTACTTTGACTGCTACACTTAACATTTTTACAAGCTTGCTTTCTACCATTGACTGCATTTTGTTTAGCTCCAAAGCTTTGACATAATTCACAATTGCATATTCTTTCTGGACTGTCTTCTCTGTCACCGAATCTCCTCTTTTGATTTGTGCCAGAACCATAGAACCAAGGGGTAGGGGGAGCCTCCCCACTTTTACAGCTGCAAGACATGTTGGGAAAAATTAATGAAGTGGAGTTTTCATGCTAATGTGGATCTGCATGCAGAAGTTAAACTAAGTAAACCAGCTGTTATTGTTCTCTTATTGTTCTGGTTATGCTGCCGCTCTTCAGTTGGTGCTGCCAGAGCCAGAGTCATGCCGGTAAGGGAGTTTTGTTCTCTTATTTGCAGGAGTTATGCTGCTTGCGTGTGTGTGTGTGTGTGTGTGTGTGTGTGTGTGTGTGTGTGTGTGTGTGTGTGTGTGTGTGTGTGTGTGTGTGTGCACGTGTGTGTGTGTGTGTGTGTGTGTGTGTGTGCGTGTGTGTCTGTGTGTGTGTGTGTGTGTGTGTGTGTGTGTGTGTGTGTGTGTGTGTGTGTGTGTGTGTGTGTGTGTGTGTGTGTGTAAAATGCCCCAGTTGGGAATACCTGGTGGTTAGTGTTACTCATGCTCAAACAAGTGCCTGAATTCTCTGCTCATACCACCACTTGTGATTCAGGGAGTTGAGTCCATAGCTCTCCACTGTCCAGATTTTCACAGAATATTTGGCTCATACTTTTGGTCTGTTCCTCTTAAAATTTGTGTTTTTCTGAAAATCAGTGAAAACTGAATTCACTAAATAATGATAGCTCTTTAAGTTTCAGTCTTCCTATCTTTCACGAAACACATGGTAACACAAAACACTTTATTTTAGCAACTTTCCAAGATTATACAAGCAATATTTAAGATATGTCCCTGGTTTTAGGCCTTTGCCCCCCCCCCCTACATTTTGGCTTTTTCCAGATTTCTTCTGCTGTGAAGCTGAGAGATTTAGTTGATCATCAAGTGGATTTTACAAGGAGCTGAGAGCTTCAGGGGAAGAGAAGTTTAGTGCTCCTTATGCTACGTTGTTTGCATTGTTAGTAGCACAACAGGTAGTATACTTGCTTTTGATGCAGAAGCTGTGGGTACTACTCCCACAGTATGCAGATGGAGCACTGATACTGTACTGTGTTGTACTTTAAAGGGAGTAGATGCTGCAGTCCTGTGGATGTCCTCCTCTGGAGGAGTTACCTAGTAACTATGAACCTGTTATCAGTTTGCCATCCATTCCCCATTGCAAAATTACTAGCTTATCATTTTTTAATGTAGCATAGGCAATTTATTCTTCAAGGGCAACAGGGACTTTATTTGTAGATGAAACAATGAAATATAAAATTGTTTGCTAGCAGCAACCTCTTCATTAGTTACAGATCCCTTTAATGTGGAATTATTTGGATGACTTGATTTTGCATATTTGGCGGATTGTAATGACAGAAGTTTGAGTGGCCATTTATGGGTGAAATTTTCTGAAAAGGGTAGTTTTGTCATTATTGGTTCATACATTTTGTTTCATTGCTTACTACAAGACTGTTCCAAACTACAAGTGTAAAACACATTCTAACAAGTGGTGCTGTATTATACAAGCAATATAATTTAATACAATCAGGTTAATACAATCAGGAAAGTGAATCAAAGAATGTATAGATGTATGCTTGCTCACAGAATGCAGGAGATCAAAATAGGGGAAGAGACCAGTCACCAATGGTGTCCCCCAGGGTTTGGTGCTGAGACTTTTTTTGTTTGGCAAATACATCTCAAAAGTAAAAGGAAATACTAAAGGGCTTTGTGTAACTAAATTTGAGATGACTGCAAGCTAGGAGCAGTTATTGAATCCCCAAATGACTTCACCATCATGCAAGAAGGTTTGTCCCAAACAATAACTGGTGCCAGAATCATGAATTGAAAATAAACTCCAAGAAATACATTATTGTATTCTTTGGGAAGTCATCTACTCCAGGGAACTGCCAAATTGACAATTCCCTCAGAGAAATGATCCAGTTGTTTGGAATTTGGAAACTTGTGCGTACAGTGACCTAACGTTTGACCAACATATGCCCAGAGTCATAAGAAAGTATTTCTATATTGCACAGCTTATAAACAAATTGATTGTGACTAGATCTAGAGATGTTATTGTCCCCTTTACAAAGCCCTCATTAGGTCAATCATCTTGCATAATGCCTACTTTGTCATGTATCTGTCCAGACCCATGCAACAATTGCGATACCCACAGAGATACCTTACTAAAAGGATACAAGTCCTAAACAATAGGTCTTGCATGGACCACCTCAAAGATTTATCACTATACTCAGTATCCTACAGAGTGCTTAGAGATGATGTGTCTGGCACACAAGGCATCCTCCGACCTAATACAGATGGACCTACTGAACATCAGCAAGTCAAATGGCATCAGAAATGCTCAGTCCAGGTATCTAAACTGAATGTTGTGGGGAAATGGATATATATCCAGAACAGACTATCCATTCAAGTAAAACAAAGCTCACCCCTGTCCATATTCAAATGCAACTTGGATTTAAGGATGGGTAATAGAAAATGTACTCCAGGATTGCCCCTCATGCCACTACCAGATAGAAGCAGTTCCTAAATGCTGCATCCCTTACATGGGTCCCCTCAAATTATCTATAGTGTGATCACATTTATTCTCACTAGGGCTAATATAAAATTATCAGCCATGGGAGAGGTAAGACCAATCAAGAAATGTTAATTCAAGCAGCAAAATGGAAATTGGCTAAGCTTAAAATGTCCTCCAAGTGAACCTATTTTGTGGTAGTAAATAGTTTTAAAAAATTGACCTGTTTAGATCACTAAGTGCCCCTGCTACCCTCCGCCCCCCCCAGTATTCAACAGCTTCCAGCACCTCTGCCCCTTTTTCTATGCTTTCTGCTGCATTTATGATATATTGTGCATTTTTGATGTAAAGACAAGCACTGACTTACTTTAAGATGAACTTGACTAAAATACAAATACCTCCAACAAATACAAAGGAAGACAATATTATGTATTGTCTTGCACTCTTTCCATTGTTGGTACTATATCTATGCCATATGGGGTTAGAATGATCATACATTTTAAGAAAAATAAATGTGTAATACACTTATAGATTGAGAGAACAACAAATAAGAAAAATGCATGGAATTGTAGAGCCAAAAGTTAGAATTTAATGTTTGCAAAATTTAAGTGAAATATTGCTTTAAGAATAATTTACTTTGCGGAGAAATATTCACAAGACAGGATGCCATTTTTCTGTAATTAAAGTAAAAATGCTAACGAGCTAATCCATATGGTCCCAGGCTGACGTATTTTTATTACAGTTATTAAAACCTCCCATTTGTTAACTGAATAAAGTACTCTCACTTATGTTTAGACTTCTCTGACAAGGCATTTTGATAATGTATTTCAGTTGCCATGCTTGGCAGTCACAGAATTACATATATTTCTGCTCAAGGCGATATGTACAATTTAGTGCTTTCATTAACAAGCACAATCTGGTTACTTCCTGCAGGTATCCATTTCTCAATAACTACTGAATCAAAACAGAATTCGTCTCCCTGAGTCTGAGTAACAAAAGAAAGAGTATATTGTAGGAAACTAAAACCTCTTTTCGTGGTTTAATCTAATTATTGTGAAAAAAGTGAATGTTGTACTAAAATTTACATCTCTCTTGTTAGAACTTGCAATATGAGGTACTAAGGCAGTTGCATTACTGAATAATTTAATATTTGGATTTGGGTGTACTTTTTAAAATCTATATTTCTTTGCTGGTTTAAGAAACATGAATGATGATCCAGTACCAGGGGGTGATGTAGCTTTTCATACCCCCAAAATTGTTCCCAAACTGTTTGAAGCCTCTATATTGTTTTCTCTATTTCCATCTTTTTCTGCCCTTCTGAGTGTCCCACCCCTCATTCAATCCTTATGTAGAATCACTGTCCGCAATCCACTGTACCAGTCTAGTATTTTAAGGCTCAGCCAGTATTTCTGTAAAATAGCGTTCCTTCATTTATGTTGAGGATCCTCCAGTAACACTCTTGTGACCCCTTCTGCAGCTTTGTCCTTCATCTTAAGTCATGACACTCCCATTGTATCTTGAAGGATCATGTGAGCTCTGACTGCATGTCATCTGGCTATTTAGTTAACTGCATTTTCCAGCTCCTCTGCTCCTTAAACATTTTTCATTCTCCTTTTGACTATCAAAGGCAATATAATGTGTTTTTGATGTGCTATACATTTAATTTAAAGATGGAACTATAACTAATTTTAATCAATTATACATAAAAGAGTAAACAAATTAGAGAAGCTACTTTAAAACCTTAAAGTACAGCCTCATATAATTTAATAAACATAGAAGTCAAAGGATGGCTTAGCACAATGCCCTGAATATAGAAATATATAAATGTATTAGGTATTTTTATGATCATGAGAGAAAATAAGCCCTTTATCTATAGAGACAGGTAGAAGTTTGGTAAAGTCACCATTCAGACTTGGATGAGGGTGAATGAAAGCATTAAAGAATTATGTTATGCTGCAAGGAATTGCAAAAGCACTGTACGAACATGTACATAAATGCATGGAACTAGCCATACCCAACAGAACCAAGACGGTCTCCTCCAAAAAAAAGGAAGCCAATCTGGTGGACCCTGCCATTAATAAACTCTACAAGAGAAGGAAGAAACTGTTGTCAAAAAATGTGAAGTCCCAAGACTGGAAAAACTCCCTTATTAGCCTCAACAAAAAGTTGAGATCCCTCATCAAAACCTCTAAAGCCAGCTATGAAGGCAGAATTGCGGCAGACACTAAAAACAACCACAAAGCCTTCTATAGTTATATCAAGAATCTCCACGGCAATACCCAGGTTTGCTCTGAGTTACTGCACAATGGTACCTCCTATACTGAGCCAACAGATTCAGTGCCAACTTTACCCCTCTCCGCCCCCCCAAATGACAAATCACAATACCGGAGGAATGCCAGGCACCCAGCATTACTGCATCACAGATTAAAGCTGCATTGTCCAAAGCCAAAAATACAGCTTCCATGGGACCTGACAATATCTCTGGATGTGTTCTACATGAACTACAAAGTGAACTGGCATCACATCTGTGTGCCCTGTTCAATCACAGCCTCACCTCAGGCTCTGTCCCTACTGAATGGCGCACTTCTATGGTCATCCCTCTCCATAAAGGGGGAGTGACTACAGACCCTGGAAATTATTGCCCCATTAGCCTGATGAGTCTGATATGTAAGGCTATGGAGCACATCATCATGGACCTAATTAACAAGGATATAGGGAATCTCCAAACTCTAGATCCCACACAATTTGGTTTTGCAAAAGGTAGATCATGTCTGCTCAACCTGGTTGACTTCTTTGAGTCAGTCACCAGAGCTGTGGATGAGGGCAAGGCAGTTCATACAGCCTACCTCGATCTGGCCAAGACCTTTGATACCATTCCCCACTCAGTAATTATTGATAAACTCACCAAACTAGGCATCTACCCCTATATCACTAGGTGGGTTGCAAATTGGCTCACAAGTAGCAGACTCCAAGTCAGACTGCCAACCAGTCACGAGTGGAGTCCCACAGGGATCAGTCCTGGGTCCTCTCCTATTTGGCATCTACTTCTCAGAAGTCCACGGCAAGAAGGAGGGACTCTGGCTGACCAAGTGTGCAAACTGTAAGCTGGGAGCCATTATTAACTCCACAAGTGATGTAGACACCCTACAGAATGGCCTCACTGAGACCAATGACTGGTGTCAAAACCATGGCCTTAAGCTTAATGCCAAAAAATGCACTGTCATCCCCTTTGGGAAAAACTCAGTTCCCACTAATTAACACATTGATGGGATCCCACTGAACACTGAAGGCATTATAAGATATCTGGGAGCACAGGTTGACAGCAACCTCTCCTTCGACCACCACATTGCCACTGTGGTCAGAAAGTCCTTCTATTTGGCACATCTCATTACCAAGGGTTTTGCATCCAGGAAGAAAGAGGTCATCATCTCTCTCTACTCTTTCCTTATTAGGCCAGTCATTGAGTATAATGCCCCATTTGGCATGTACGTCACTAGACACATGCAAAGGCCACAAAAGTACCTCACGAAGAGGATCCTAGGCCTTAAACACATGTCCTACATGGACAGACTCAAAAAACTCCAGCTATTCTCTGTCTCATATTGTCTACTAAGAGGCGATCTCTGCTTGACTTATAAAGCCATGTCTGACCCAGCTCTGTTAGAAATGCTACATCTAAAGAAATCACAATCCCTCCACACCACACACTCCAGAGACCTCAACCTCATTACCACAACCAACAGAACATGCTGCATGGACAGGTTCATAACACGGAGATTGCCCATGCTCTGGAACAGACTTCCCATACATGTCAAGCAGAGCACCTCACTGACCCTCTTCAAGAGAAATCTTGATGAGTGGATGGGAAATAGAAAGTTCACCCCAGGGATCACTCCAGTGGCTCTACTTGATAGAGGCACTGGGAACTAACGTCAGGCAGCATGATGCCAGGGCATGTCTATGGGCTAGGCTTTTAAAGGCTCCAGGACCATTAGCCTAGTACAAACCTATGAACGTATGAAAAGTAACAACAATCCAAACAAAATATACTGAGATGGAAGGAAAGGAAATGGAGGAGAGTGAAAATTAGATGGAGCAATGGAGGCCATTGTAGTTTGTTAGCGGAGTTAGAAGGCTATGAATATTATAAAGGATATTCTGGGTGGAGGAAGCGGTAAAGGAGAAAGCCATTTGTCTGGAATGTAGTGAGACATTTGAGGCAGTTAACAGTATAATGATCTTTGGGGTTTCAGCAGAGGGTCTGAGAGAATGGGGAGAATTTTAAAGATGTGCAGTGGTTTTGTTTAAGCATTTTGTAAATGAGCTTTGCTAGAGTGAACGTGCTTGTGTGGCTGATGTACATCCATTTGGCCTCAGCCAACATCTAGCAGCGATATTCCCATTAAGGTTTTATACCATGAAATGGCAGGGCTTTTTCAAGGAGTTTTGAAGATTGGCTTTACTGGTATCAGTTTTGGTCAGGAGTGGAAGGCAATATTCTAAACCTGGTAACAGGGCCTGTTCCCTAGGGCATGATGGGCTTTCTTCATGTGGACTTTTATGACATGACAGCTGGGGAGATTTAGTTTTGAACAAATGAAGGAAAGACAACAAGCATTATAAAAGGTATCTGAAGGTCTATATTATTTTCAGTGAGGCACCTCTGCTGTGGAGATGAGATATTTCAGCCTGGGTCAAATTGCAAAGTTCTAACTATGGTGCCAAGTAACATGGCTTCTCTTTTGCCATTGTTCAACATTAACTGCTTGCTTCAGCCAATTTGGTGAGTTTGTCATTACCAAGTCAAGGTTTGGGTAGGTAGGAGAACTGACCTAGAATGGTGCGCTCTGAGTGTGAGTTAAGGTTTTGAATACTAGTGTTTATTGAAGTCATTTAAAATGATATTATTTCCTCTGATGTTGGTGCAGATGGATTGTAGAGCGTCCTTAACAGTTTTGGGGGGAGTCTTGGGAATATAGGCATATAGCAGGCTGTGGCTTTAAGTTATAGGTGCTCCTTTATATTGCACTCATATTATGCTGAGTTTGATTAATGCTAAGCATTATTATGTGAAATTTTTAAGTCTATATTATCTCTGTCTGACAAAGAGAAGAACAGGACTCCTCCTGTTCTCTTTTTAGGCATGTAGGTATTGAAATTATGGTAATTTTAGGTTCAGAAGGACAATAGTAAAGAGCTGTGTTTTAGCCACATAATTGTAACAGCAATGATGTTTCATTTACTGGTATTGTGACAAGTCTCAAACATTCTTCATTTTTTTTTTTTTGAGTAAGGGTATTCCTTTACATTCTTCTCTTTTGTTGTATGCTTGTGCTAGAAGACTTGACATACCTACAGAACCAAAAGGTCTATTAGGTTTAGGTTAGTACTAAGCTAACTGCCCTTGAGAGCCATTGTAAGCCTAACCAATTGTCCCTTGTGAGACTCAAGCCCTGCACCTTGTGTTTGTAAGGTAAACACCTTAACCATTAGGCCACCTTCCCAACCTATTAATATAGGGGAGCATGTCTACAAGGTAGTCTGCAGGTATTAGTGTACAGTTCAGGGATCTAGAGAAAGGGGGTTGGGATGTGCACAGAGATAAGTGTGTATGAAAGGTCTCATGTTTAAAGGTAGTCTATGACAAAATATGAAGGGTAGTATCAGTGGAATGGTATGATTTACAATATAATTTAGGGCAGATAGATGTTACGGTAATCAGATACGGAAGTATATATTAGTAAATGAAGGGATAGGTAAACATAAAATAAATAAGGCACATTACATAATGTGGATATTTGATATTCAGCTATGTAAACACTGGACAATACAGTTATTTTACCCATTGTAAGCTGAACTCTTCTCATGAAAAGAAGATAAGTTGGAGTATGAATGCAGAGTCAAGTACCAGCAATATAAAGCTGTGTTTAGTGGAGAAAATTTTCTCTTACTTTTGAAACAATTTGTATTAATATAAGCTATTGTGTGAAAAGAGACAGGCAACTATGAATGAGAATAACTTTTATGTACGTATATATATATATATATATATATATATATATATATATATATATATATATATATATATATATATACATATATATATACATATATATATATATATATATATATATATATACACACATGCATTTGTTTCTATTTGTTCTACAGGGTAAAGCACAGATACAACTGGGTCATTTTCAGGCCAGCCCAGTGAGAACAAAGCATTGGAACACATGATAAGCATAGAGGCAATATGGCCAAAACAATGAAAAGGAACAGTATTCAAAATTTGCACTCTTGGCAAAAGAGGTTACACTGTCCATACAGAAAAAGGGAGAAAGAAGTGGTTGAGAAGAGTAACAAAACAACAGTTTTCTATTATTTCCTGAAGATTTTTAGCTTGTTCCAGGATAGAAAGGATTTTTTATAGCAGAAGGGCATCTGTACATATTTACAACTTGAAGACATGTTCATTGATTCTGTCAGATCATGTCACGACCTCTATAGACTCAGAGATACATATGTTTATGGACCTGCTGAGATGCTGGTTCTTTTCTTCAAACCTAATGGACATGGAAATATTTGTACAATGGAATAAAGAGATTTTAGAAAGTATGTTAGCAAATGCAGGGGAACTAACGGTAGAAGAGTGAGAAGAACTAAAGGTTAAGAGAGAAGGGCTATTTGACTGCACATAAGAGAAATGAGGAATGGGAAGAAAGAAAGATATATAAAGGCAGGAGAAAAAGCGAATGCACTGAAAGGTAAACAAGGAACTTTAACAAATAAGGGAAAAATTACAACTAAATTTAACTAAAAAAAATGTTACAATACCATGAATGTAGGTTGCAATTTCAGAAAGCAGGTTAAAAGGACTGTAGTCTGGTAATACCCATGAATCACTAAAAATTACTAGCTGTAGATCTTGGGCAACAGAACAATGAAATAGAGCTATTTAAATTTAAGAATGGGGAAACAGGGGGAAAGAAATAAACACCCTGAAAAAAATCCTACAACACTCTAAATCATATTACCATAGTTTATAATCATCTGAAGCACCCTAAGATGAAGGTCTTCTTTCAATCCAGCAGAAATGATCCCGAACAACTTAAATCAGATAACCTAACTGAAGCTGAATCATGAATAGTCAGTGAATTTGATGAGACAAGATGAGATAAATGTCCAAAGTCAAGTGGACTTTCCGTGAATTTATGGAGGCTTGTAGGAGGTAATTTGATAATAATATGGATACAATTTATGAATAAAAAATACAAGTAGTAGAAGAGAGTTCTGCGAAGAGATTGGAGACTGTAATAATGGTGATACCTAAAAACGGTAAGGAACTACTCCTGCTATCCTCCTACAGACTCATGTCAGTGTTAAATCATGATTATAACATTTTATGTCTTTGATGGCTGCTTGTGTGGCCAGGGTGTTGCAAAATGTAATTCACATAGATCATTGTGAGTTTTGAAAGGAGTACATATATTTGATAATAATTTAAAAAAAAGTTGATGTGAATACAATAATTCCAGGAAACAGAACTATATTAACCCTTGCTGAAAAGGATGGATTGGTCTTTTCTCTTTGAAATGTTGGGAAGGATGGATTCTCCAGAATAATTTAGAATTTTGTTGAATAAAATATATCAGTGATCAGTAGGTGAAAAAAGAGATTACAATGCATTCCATTATCACCCTTTTTACTTGCTATATATTTGTAACTATTAGCAAAAATTTTCAGGCAAAAATATCTGTAAAGGTATCAATAGGGCCAAAATAAAAAAAAAATCCCTATTTGTGGATGATATACTTTGTAGTTTAACACTGCCTCAAGGTGATATATAGGGGTTGTGGCTGGTTAAATGTTAAACAGTCTGGATAAGCATCAGGTTACAAAACTAACATTTCATTTCACTTACAGAGGACTTAAGAGGGAATTTTCCTGAGCTGTGGCAAACAAACGTACTAAAATCCTTTGGGAATATAGGTAACAAGTAAAGTGGACAAATCAGTAAAAATGACATATAAAATATTAACAGTCTAATTAAGTGAATTGTTTCAAAATTGGAAAACATTAATATTAGAAATCAAAGAGTTCAGGCTCTGCAGTTATTTATACTTCATCACATCCTTTACACAGGGAAAGGGGCTCCTAACTTCTGTTTAAAAGTATTAACATCTTTACATGAAGATTTAGCCATTTATATGTGCACCCCGAACAGATGCCAACCTAGTTAACAGTAAAAATTATACTTTTCCTTAAGAGTGAACCTGTAAGATATCCTGAAAATTATAGACCAAAAATGTTCCTTTCAACGATGAATAAACTATACATTGGAATTGTTGCCAACAGTGTTTATAGTCATTTAGAAGAAAACTCAATCATGGCAATAGAAGAAAAGTGTAAAAAAGAAAGTCATATGGAGCAAAGGAACATTTGTTACTAAATTAAGTTATAATGGAGAATTGTAAAAAAGGCAAGAATTTAAGTATGGCATGGATAGACTGTAAAAAAGCACCTGGCAGTATTTCACATTCATGCAAAAAAAAAAAAAAAAAAAAAACACTTTCCAGCTAAGCCATGGTAAAGAGCAAATTATTATCCCAGGGATAAAAATTTAAATGGGGATAATCTAGCGTGACTTTCTGTCACCACTGCTCTTTTGTCTTGCCTTTAAATCATTAAGCTGTCTACTTAACAAATTAGGTCATGGCTCCAATTTAGCTCTCAGAAAACAAAAGTGTAAAGACTTCTAATCTTTTTTGTGGATGATTTAAAACTGTATAGTTCATCAGATGAGGAATGAAAGCACAACTGTAAGTGGTCAAAACTTTCTCAGATTATATAACAATGTCATTTGGTCTTGGTAAATGTACAAAAGCAACCTTTAAAACAGGAAAGCTGCAGCACCAAGAAAATATCAGCCTGGGACAGGAATGTGATATAAAAGAACTTGAGTAAGACAGAGTGTAAATATTTGGAAACTGATGACGGATTAACAATAAAACATGAACAAATGTGAACAAAACTTAGTAATGGATTTTTTAGAAGACTGAAATTAATACTGAAAATAGCCCTGACATCTAGGAACAAAGTCCATGGTATAAACCAATTTGCACTTCTTGTTCTAACTTACAGTGAATGACTGGCCCCAAAAGGCATTGCATCAGTTGGGCAGGAAAACAAGAAAAATGTTTTAGGCTTATGAAATGATTTATAAAAATCAGTGTATACCAAAATTATATATTCTCCATTCTGAAGGAGGTATGGGCCTCCTTGAAATTGATTACACATGATCTGCAATCACAGGACTGCATACATATCTGAGGACCTCACAAGATCCAAACATTGTGAAAGTTTTAAAACATGAGGAGAACAATTCTAAGATGACTTCCGTGCTTAGTGTAGCAGAAGCATATTGGTGTCAAGTGGGAATGGAAATCAAACCAGAAGTAGAAAAAAATCAGGCAGCAAAAGAATGTGCCAAAAAACAAAAGAAAGAATATAAGTTGAAGGAGTGGATAAGAAGGTAAGAAATGTGAAAAAGCCATTAATATGGTTGCAAGTACAGAAAACTCCTGGAACAACCTCATGTTGATCAGAATCTGATGCAGGAATGGCTAAGGAGAGCTGAATTTAAACCAATGAATGAAAGGTTAACATTAGCAGCCCAGGATAGTAGACTATGTAGACACTGGTTTACAAAGTCCATTACTGGAGAAACAGACACATGCAGGTTTTGTAAAACAGATTTAAAAACAGTTGCACATCTTGTTGTTGAGTGTGATACACTAATGGCAAAGGACCTATATAGTGAAATGCACTAACACCAGAACTCACAATGGGTGAAGTCCGACTAAAAAACTTTACCAAGGCAATCTATACCCTCCTAGGTAAAGGTATAAATGTATTCCATGCACCACCCCCAGCTGGAAGTGGTAACTACACCGAAGCTTACACTAAAGCCCTGTACAATCACTTGCATAAGTGTATAAACTCTGCTGTACCAGACAGAGTCAAAGCCAGGGCCCCAAGTAAAAACAAACCACCATGGTGGACATCCAGCATCAACAAACTTTACAATAAATGGAAAAAGTCACTGTCCAAGAAAACAAAGGCGAGGGCCTAACAATGGAAAATCACCCTCCTCAAAGATAAATAAGACAAAATGTCAAATTCTCTAAGGGCATCTTTGAGAGTAGCCTAAAAGGTAGGATCCAAGCATGTGCAGCACTAGTAACTTAACAGTATCACACACATTCACTCCACAGAGATAGCAAACCTGCAAGTAGATAGGTTTGGTGAAAATTTCACTCCCTTATCCCCCTCCAAACTTATCACAAGCCTTGCCCCAAACTCCCCCAAACCTTACATAGCTAAACAGCACGTCATTAAAGCCTTGTCTAAGGTAAAAAACACAGCTCTATTCAACAAGACAGCATCTCAGGTTGTCTTCTAAACAGGCTAAAACATGAACTAGCATCACCATTAAGTACCTTTTTCAGTCATAGCCTAACCACAGGCTTTATTCCTGCGGAATGGAGAACAGCAAGAGTTAATCCCCAACACAAAGGTGGCCTTACAACAGACCCGAGGAATTACAGACCCATAAGCTTGATAAGTCTCATCTGTAAGGCCGTGGGACGTATCATTATGGACCTCATAAATAAAGACATAGGTGACCTACAAACCCTGGATCCAACGCAATTTGGTTTCATCAAGGGAAGATCCTGCCTGTTAAAACTGGTGGATTTCTTCAAAAATATGACCAGGGCCATTGGTAAGGGCATATCTGTGCACATAGCATACCTCAACTTGGAAAAGGCTTTTGACACAATCCCAGACTCAGGCATTACCGATAAACTTAGGAAACTGAATGTAAATCCCTTTTGTTGTAAGATGGGTTGCCAACTGGCTCGCAAACTGGACACACACTATCAAAGTGGGTGACTCCACACTAACCAGCAGACCTGTCACCAGTGGGGTGGCACAAGGGTCAGTACTAGGCACCCTACTGTTTGTTATATACTTCTCAGAAGTTCACACCAAAACTAAGGGGTTGTGGCTGATGAAGTTTGTGGACAACTGCAAACTAGGTGCAATTATTGAATCCCCAAATTATGTCAGTATACTCTAGGAGGGTCTTACACAAACCAACGACTGGTGTCTTAGTCACTGTCTCAAACTGAATGCAAAGAAGAGCATCATCATTCCCTTCAGCAAAAACAATGGCCCTTCACACTATCAAATCAACAACAATACCCTAAGTACCTATGAAGTGGTAAGGGATCTGGGATCACAAGTTGACTGCGACCTTAACTTTGGCCATCATGTGGCTACTGTAGTAAGGAAGGCTTTCAACATAGCACACCTGATTAGTAAAAAGAACGAAGTAGGTTATAACCCCTCCATACCTGGCACTAGTCAGGCCCATAATTGAGTATATCGCCCCATTCAGCATGTACCGTACAAAACACCTGCAGCAATTGGAGGGACCTCAGAGATTTCTAACAAAGAAGATCAAGGGACTCCAGCAGGTGCCTTACACAGCCCAACTAAAGTCCCTGTCACTATACTCTGTATCATATAGTCCTCTTAGGGAAGACTTATGCCTGGCTTACAGAGCAATCTCATATCCAAACCTAATGAACCTTCTACACATCCATAAATCCTTACCAGGGATAGTGTCCATAACCCCCCTAGACATAGGCAGTCATTACAAAATGCAGTCCTGAGTATTGACTAGTGTAGCCATGGTATTACATTGGGATGAAACACTCTAGGCTTGAAATGACCTTCGAGTTGATAGCCTAGTAAGGTCCTATGATCCTATAATGATGTGTCAAGATAGATGTCCTTGCGATTATGCAAATATTACAATATCAAAGTAGCTGAGGAACATTGGAAACATGAGCCACAAAGCATTATAGAAATTATGAATTTTATATCACATGGGAACACCCATTATCAACAGTTCAAAAAATAGATGTGAAAAAAACAGATATAGTAGTTCATGAAAAGAAGACAAACATGGCATTGATCATTGAAATTGCTAAGCCCAGTGATTAGAGTGTCTTACATAAAAAGAGACACAAAACCATAAAATGCTGGGATTTGCAGGCAGAAATTAGGGCAATGTAGATACCTAGACAGCTCCGTTAGTAGTAGGAGCAGTGGGTCTCATAAAAACTAATTTATAGTTGCATTTAGATGTGCTTCCAATTGCTTTAACTCTTTATGAATTGCAGAAGGAGTCAGGTCGGAGCACATTGCAGGTGCTGTGAAGAGCACTTTTGGATAATATCAAAGACTGAAACAATACTAATCTCATGAACTTTAATCATACTTTGACTTAGGAATGGGGTCCATTCCCACCATGGTATTAGAAATCCAAAAGATTTTGAGAAATTAAACCAAGGAAAGTACATTTTGGCGCGCCCTCTGATGAGATTCCTACATTGAAACAATGATTTTTTTTCAGAAGTGCAAATGTTCAACAGCTTCACAGAGAAAAAAAAAAGAAAACTTTTGCTGCCTAAAGAAATAGTTGGAGTGGGGCTTCTGGATATAACAAATAAATTGAAATCAGTTTATTTAAAATGTTTTATGGATCTTTTTACAAGAAACACACCTATTGAGGGAAAACATAAACACAAACACCAATAAATATACTGTTTTAGTAAGTTTAGAGCACACAAAAAAAGAAGAGTAGCAATTCTGTGGAGTAAATCTTTACCACCGCCTAGAATTATCAAGACCTATCAAGATGATAAGGGAATGTTTTGTCTGGTTGCAAATAAATAAAAATATTTTCACACTGATCAACATATATTGGATGCCAGGCATAGGTACTAATACTATTAAGCAACATCTAAACCAGGTAGTTCGTCAAAGGGAAACATCATTATTTCAGGGGATGGGATTTTAATTGTATTCTAAAAGAAAATTAATCTAGTACATTAGGGAAAAGAAAAATAACTTCTCAGGCTAAACAATTAATAACATTTATGTATTCATATAATTTAAAAGCTATATAAGATTTTGCTGACCCTAAATCACTACAATATACATTTTTAACACACATAATTACTTCTCTAGGATAGACAGAATCTTATTCTCCAATCATATAATTAATGACTTAACTAAATCTCAGATCATATCATGCCTGTTATCTGACCACATTGCAATAGTTTTTGAACTTTATATTAATATAACATTTAATGTGCAAATCAAAAGAATTCCTGTCTACCTAATGCAGCAAAAAAAAAATTAAAGAATTCTTAAATAAAGAAATTCAAAACATTATAACAACAAATGCATCTCCTAACATCTTAGACATATATACTTGGGATGCTTTTAAAGCATATTTATATGGGCAAATTAATAGATGGTATTTCAATAAAAGGAAAACCTGAGATAAAGACTTAAGAGAAATACAAGATAAATTGGATTTGTTGCAATTTAATAATAAAGACGTACTCTTCAAACAGAATGCTAGAGATGAACTAAGCAGATTGAACAATGAATACAGAGAAATACTACATCATAAGACAATGATTTGCTTAGAAAAATATAAATTCCTCTCTTTCTCATTGAATCCCAAACATCTAAGTAATCTTAAAAACAAGACAAAAAGATTGAATAAACATAATCATATTAATGAGATTTACTCACTATCAAAAAAAGAGTCTTCAATTTACATGACATAACTGATGAATTCAGAGATCATTTTCTTAAAATTAATCAAAATATAGTTAAAATAGAACCTAAAGATAAGATAAAAGATAAAAGATAAGATAAAATAATACAAATAAAAGATAAAAGATAAGATAAAATAATACATTAATAAAAACATTAATAGTAAACTTAAACAACAAGCAGAAATTATAGATAAATAACATATTCAGAAATACAAACTCAAATTAGTAAGCTTAAATAAAACAAAGCACCAGGTAACAATGGTATCATACCAGAATTATATAAAATAATCCCCAAAACTTCTCTCATTCTCCTTCATATTGAATTCATATTGAATTCTCTAAAGCTCAGAGTGAATCTATAATTCCCTCATCCTGTAAATATACATTCATATCACCTATCTTAAAATCCAATAAAGACCCAATGTACTGCTCTTCCTATAGGCCTATCTCTTTATATAATGTGAAATATAATATGTTCATGAACATATATACTGAAAGGTTGAGTACATTTTTACCACATTTAATAGAAGAAGATCAAACAGGCTTTATAGTTAACAGAAATACCTTTGACCATATTAAAAGAACTTTAGCATTAATTGATTATTCTCAAAGAAAGAAAAAGATCTGACTTTAATAGGTTTGGACATAAATTCTGCATTTGATTCAGTAAATTGGGATTACTTATTTACACTACTTGAATGTTTTAACGTCTCAAAAAATTTTATAGATTTATTAAACCATTTATATATGAGGGGGAATAGCATACATTAAAATAGGTACATCCATATCACCTAATATTCCTATAGTAAAAGGAACAAAACAAGGTTGCCCGCTCTCTCCATTACTATTTACCGTGATAATGGAACCATGGGCTAATGAAATTAGGAAAAATAAAAATATAGAAGGACTGAAAATTGACACAGAAACATCCTCCAAAATTCAGCTCTTTGTCGATGATGTACTTATAACTTTAAATAGGAATGATTCATCTATATCTTTATTATCTGATTCCATAGAATGTTTTCAAAAAATATCAGGTTTATCCTTTAATGAGAACAAAGCAAAAATTCCACCCATTTATTCAAACAAAAATAAAATAAAGGGTAATAATCTTAAATATAGACCTAACACTGAACAAATTACCTACCTAGGTATTATATTAGCCAAAGACATTATGACCATAATACAACTAAACTATAATAAGTGTTTTGAAAATATACAAGTACTTATAACAAGGTGGAACACAGTTTTTTACAACAGATGAAAGACTAACTTTAATTAAAATAATTATTCTTCCCAAGATTCTCTATATTATTCAATCTGTTTTATTACTACCCACTAAATCATTGACTAAAAAACTAAATGCAATGTTGTTAAAATTCTTCTGGACCCCTAAAAAAACAAGAATAGCTTTCAAACATCATTTAAACAGTTGGAAAAAGGGAGGGATTGCTTTCCCAGACCTAAATTTATATTCAATTTCTTCCATAATCAAAACTATAACTCAGCTAATAGACACATCATACTCAGCCAAATGGAAAAAATTACTGGGAAACAATAAGCACAGAATTAATTACAAAACCACAGTCATACAAAGTGGACTTATTAAATAATCCTAGTTATGGACATTAAAAGATTACTTTACCACTCATCCTACACCAAAACTTCCAACAAACTATATTTTTAATGTCCTAACTTTAATCACCCCATTTATACAGAATATTTATTTTTAATATTCCCTATAACCTTTAAACAAGAAATGTTATCATCTGATCCAAATAAAAACACTGCACTCAAACATAAGGAATTAATATATTGGTTTCAGATGATTTCAGACAGAAAAGTTAAGAGTACAGATGTAATAATAAAATAATATGATCTGGACAAATCCCTTTGGCTGGATATACAAACTTTTAGGCACGTTCTAATCAATAGACTTGATCTGATAACTCCAACAACCAGACAGGAATCTCCAATTTTAATAGACTACTTGGATTTAATCTTGCAACACAAATGCTCAAACACAGCAAACTATCTTATATTTACAGAACCATTACAGAAGAAATACATAGCTGCCCAGAAAACCTTTGGAACTATTATTATGCAATTAATAATGAGTCCCCTAAAACACAAGATGAAACAATTATCTTAGAATCAGCAGGTAAATAACTTCCTTCTCTTAAATGGAAATTATTTACCTGGAGGCTTTTATACAGATCATTCTATACTCTGCATATCATGAATAAAATTAATAAAAAATAACATATGTAACAAGTGTAAGTCCGGGGTAAATATAGGATGGGCTCACATGTTCTATGACTGCTCTGAATTGAAAATTTACTGGGAAAAAATAATAACATTGCAAACCTTATTCACAGATAATTTTACTTTAAATAGATCTCTGGTTCTTTTTAACACCCCCATACCAAACTGTGTTAAAAAATAAAAGTCCCCTTAATCTGGTCAATACTTGCTGTGGCCACAAAGATTATTACAAGAAACTGGATTTCTGACTCTCCTCCAACTTTTACAGAATTCAAGAATGGAATAACAGACTTATGTGACTTAGAGATTTTGACCATAAAATCACATACAGCAAGGAAAACACGAGTACAATACATGGGTAAATTTACAAGATCTGTTAAAAAAAGATTAAATCACTATATGAACTATTACAGTTATTCATATTAATAGAAATTTGTATGTGGATGTCTTTGTAAATACTTTAGTTTTTTTATGTTAGTTGTTGTGTTAATCTGTTATGAAAATTTCTAGTTAAATCTTTTGTGATTGTTTGATTTATGTAAAATTAATAAAGTGGTTTTAACAAAAAAAATGTTTTATGTATGTCAAAATACAAGGTGTCTATCGATCAGAATGTAAAAGGTTGATGTATGAAACAATAGGTACTCCAACTGGGTTGGATATTTTGGAGTACTGACATGATAGGAATTTTGTCTGTAACAGAATCTTTATGCATCACTCAGATGAGCAAGGTTTAAATGGTTTATTTTTCACAGAGCAAACTACAGCCTGGTTGACCAGTGTGTTGGCCATAGGAGCAGCTTAATTAGACCAACAGCATTAAAGTGCATTTTGAAGATATAAACGCATATAAATTGAATTAAGGTATTATGATCATCTAGTTAAATTACAGAGAAGTTGTACCATAGCGGAAAGCTCAGCAAAAGGAAAATGAATTACATAAGAGAAGAATGAGTGAATATCATATCTTATGGCAATGAGTTAAAGAAAAAAGTAAAAGATTGAAGGAGGACAGTACATCTGTAGACCAGCATTGATTAAGTGGATATCCAAAACAATACATCAGTCAACAGGAGCAGGATTGATTATTATGCCACTTAAAAGATGAATGGGGAGACTGTTAAATTGTGAGAATGAGAGTAAGAGAAAGAAGGAATCACTATTATTTAATGTTAAAATAAGCAACCAGCTTATAAAGGTTCTACATATTAGCCTGGAGTTGTCTACATCAGCATTTTACTATGTCAGTTAGACTGCGGAACATATTTCTTGGGATTAATCAGACATGCTAGAGATGTGATTCAAATGAGAGAGGGAAATGCTTGCATATATTCTAGACATGCCCATTTACTGCAACAATTTAGAGGGGGAATTGTAAGAACTACCAGCTGTTTTATTTGAGTTTGAAGCAAACAGCTGAAGTTGCAGTAATAGGATAATTTAGTGAACTGTAAAATGTACTTATTCTGGATGGGGTTATTGATGGCCAAAACTTATTATAACAAGGCAACTAAAAGCAACAATAACTGAAAGACTTATTATGAGAGTTAGATGAAGGTGAGGAAAGAGTGAATAAAGGGAAGGTGAAACAACTTTTTTTAATTGTGGGCTACCAGGTGTAAGTATTTAGATGACATTTAACACTAGCTTAAAGTTAGGCCGTGTGATTATAGTAATGGGAATGGTGTCAGTAGGGAGATGTGTTATTAGTATTCTGGGCCTGCTTCCTCCCACATATACAGCCTTGGAGTTATATTCTGAAAACTCATTACAATAAAAAGATAACGTATGAAATGAACAAGATATGCACATTTAAAATATTCTGTTTTGTTTGAAAATCTTGGCTCAGCAACATATATTGTGAATGGAGTTGTGACGATTATTAAAATAGTATATGTTGCACAGAAAGTAAGGTTTGCATTGCATTGTATTATAGATTGAACACAGATGTCTAGTTTTAGACATTCTATTGTAAAATGATTATTTCATCTTTTTCTATATGCAGTTTCAGCAGCTACCAAAAATAGAAAATTAAGATCGGGTCACCAATCGTAATTCACTTATTAAGTGTTTGAGGCATGGATGCCAGGAAATTCACCATGAAAGAGAAGCTCAAGAGGTGAATCTTGGTATCCATGTCAAGAACACATAATATGTAGTTACAATCGGAGATAATTCATTTTAGTGCACGGTGATATACCCTCTCCATATACAACAAATTAGTCAAAAAAAACACAATGTGTACCAGCTTTGAAAGCTGGTAAAGCAGTGGGGAAACAGCTGTAACCAAAGTACTCTGTGTACTTCAGCAGGCAGAAGCAGATACTGAAACAAAGCTGTTTATACCCTGCTGCTGCTACTGTATTTATTAGTCAGTGCTGTCTTCTTTTACTGCAGTCCTGATCTTAGCAATGTATAGGGGATGCTTAACAATTATTAAGCACCTCTCCAAGTGTTGTTAAGGTAGGGTCTCATGCCATAGCAGCATTAAAGCAGGATGTAAATTGACCATTTTTTGAGTGAAATCACAGCACTATATGCACAAACTTAAAGTTATAGGTGACCTTTTTTCATTTGTCCATGCTGCTGTGGCTACTGTATTTCTTTCTGGCTCCACTTATGAAATGTGTTGAAATGCACATGCAGAAGTGCAGCATAATTTTAGAAATCTAACCAAAAAAATTAAAACTAAACAATATAAAGTGCCAGCAACTGTAAAGGGCGTACTGTGCAAGAATTATCATGTACATGAGTCATTCCTTGAGACACACATCATTAACAACACAGAATGGTAAGGAAGTTCTAGAATGCCTCCTGTGGGTAAACACTCTATTATGCACAGATGAATGCAAAATATTACTAAACTGTAATAATAAATTATAGGATGTAAAGAAGGGTTGGTCATGAGTATAGCATACTTATGAGAAGAAGAGGAAGCAATATAATGCTACATCATCATCATCAACTCCCCTTTTCCCATTTTCTACATGGGGTCATGGTGTCATGTTAACTGTTGCCATCTGTTTCGATTCAATGCCACACTGATACAATGCTACAATGAGTACAAAAGTAGTAGAAATATAGGATAACATGAATGTGGAGGATGGACAGAATTAATCCCTGCTTCCCTTGAAAGTGAGATCAATGTTGTAGGCTTTAGAGTAATATTACCAAATCAAGAAGCAGTTAAATTAGTATACAGAACAAGGGGGATTGGATTACAAATGGGGAAAAGACAGAAAAGGGAGGCAAGGTTAGGGGAGGTAGCATTGATGTTTAAACCCAGAATGAGGTTATTTATTTATTTAACATTTGTTTACCAGGAAAGTCCAACTTGGACAAAGCCCATTTTCAGCAGATGCTCTGGAAGAAATGCTCCAGACACGTCTTTGTAATGTGGGAGGAAACCAGAGCACCTGGAAGGAACCAACATGAATGCAGGGAAGACATGCAAACTTCACACAGAAGATATCCCAGCTAAGAACTGAACCGGACAACCTCTTGCTGTGAGGCAACAATGCCAACCGTTGCACCACTGCACCACCCAAAGTGTCATTGTTGTGTCAAGAAACAGCAACTTGCTGGGTCCTGAGAAGCTAGTGTTTGATAAAGCTGTCGCTAAAATCAAATTGATAGCCAGTGCGAGGAGAATATGAGTGTGGAAGATGTCCATGTAAACATGAAGTAAGCCACCTACCAATAGCTAGGCACTGGACAGGAGAGATGGATTAGCTGGGGAGGGGATAAAGGAATGAGAGAGAGAGAGAGAGAGAGAGAGAGAGAGATTTAAGTGAAACAGAGTATAAAGACATTAACACAGAGTATGTTGCCACTAATGTCTGTGTGTCACAAGGAGGAAATATAAGGACAGCAATAGTACAGTTCATAAATTGAGAAAAGAAATGTGAAATAGAAGGGATGTAAGACAATGAGGCCATCAGGAAGGAGGATTTAGGGGATTGTATATGACGAATGATGAGAAGAGCAGCTGTTAAATGAAGTGCAGTGATGGGTAGAAACACAAAATGATGTAATGGTCATAACAAGTATGCGAAGGCAAACCAGTCTGTGAACATTAAAGGGACATGTTAGTTAAGAAACTATGTAGCTCGGAAGATAAAAGACATTTAACAACCTATGGGAAATGAAAGGAGGAAATGGATAAATTCACTAATAAGTATGTAAGTGTGAGAATATGGGAGCTAAAGTGGGAGGGAATTGGAGAAACCAGAGGTAATAGAAGGATGAGTAATGTACAAGTGAAATAAGGTGAAGAATGGGAGAAGAAGGTTGAGCTGTCACTTTAGTACACAGAATGAAGGAGGAAGAATGGTATTATGGCACCCTATTTTTACCTAGGTACCGCAAATGTTTACCTAAGTCAGAGTTAGAAGGAGAGATGGAGGAAAGGTTGTGTCAGATTTCATTGCTACAATTGATAAAAAACACAAAAAGAAAAATCTAGCAAAACTAGACTTTCCACTGTGTGATACCTTAAACCTCTTGTATTAGAGGCGACATGGGATATATGTAAATTACCCTTTAAGGATATCAGGTGTTTCAGCTTAATGGCAATTCTGAATGTCCATGACATTTTCTTTTTAAGTCTATTTATGGACAATTTCAGGCCAATAAAGTCAAACCCCACTAGCTATGGACATGCATGTTTCTGCCTTCTTATAGCATCATCACCAAAGCATAAGTGGAATGTTTGGCTAACATTTGGAAACACAGGGTTGTCGTACCCAACTGATATCCATAAACATTAGGGTGACTGCAAAATATCCCAAATAACAAACTAAAACAATGAGTAAAAAGGTCACACAGAAAAAAACAACTGGTTAAAAAACACAAAATGAAAAATCTAGCAAAGCTAGACTTTCCACTGTGTGACACCTTAAACCTCTTAAAGTAAGTCTCTTAAAATCATGGACTGTATGAAGTGGAATTACGTAGGCAATTTTTCAGATTTTAGGAATATATTGCTCAGTTATGGAGCAATTGATCAAGATGGAGACTGGGTAGGCTATTGCACTGGCAGCTATCTTAAGGTATTCAGAGGGTAGAATATTTGCAGCGAGAGGTAGTTTTAAGCTTACATAGCATCTTTTTTATGGTTCTGGTTTGAATGAGGGAGAAGGAGAAGGTACTCGAAGTTGTGTTAGAATCTAAGGGAATGGTTAGAAGTATATTATTGGAAGTATTGGTTAGGTTCAAAATGGAGTTAGTGAAGTAAGTACTGAATTGAGTGGCAGTACTATCTGATGTGTTTATACTGTTAGGAGTTGGGGGTTTACTTTGACCAGGGTGCAGCAGCTGATTTATAGAGACAGAATTTTTGGGGTTGTTCTGCTATTTTTGTTAGGTTTTAATGTAGTAAGTATTTTTGTCATTTTGAATCTGTTTCTTAGCTTTGTTTCTGAGTTGCCAGTAGGAGTCTTGGATGGCTTGGTTTTTGTTGGACTGGTAATGAGCCCAAGCTCTGTCCCTGGTTCTAAGAAGTGACTTGGTTTCTTTTGTTAGCCAGGAGGCAAAGTTAGTTTTCATTTTATTTGTCCTGGAAGGTGCATGTCTGTTTAATATATTTAAGAAAGTATTGTTGAAATATGATACAACTGTGTCTAGTGTGAGTGTTTTTTTTTCTCAAAAAACTTTTTATTGAATTTTTAAACAAGACAGAATTATAACATCAACAACAAGATAAGAATACATATTAAAAATGGAACATTAGGAGATATTTATGAAAATACACTTTTGTAAAATGAATGTTTTGTCTCAATGCAGTTTGAGAATATACACTTAACTATTTACATCATATACAAATGTTAACCAAAGAATATATCAAGGTAAGTATTGATTTAAAATAAAAGGAAGTATAAGAGTATAAATGAGACTGAGGTCTACAAATCCCTAAAAAGAGGTGACCTTCTATATGCTATTAATAATATGTAACACCTTTTCTATAGCTTTGCTAATAAAAGACAACTTCTTGGGACTTTGCACTATCATTTTCTGCGCACTGATGTATGTATGAGCCAAAATTTTAAAATTATTCCAATTCAATTTGGTACGATCCAGCCAATTTTGGGTAATATATAATTTCATAAGTGAACATATATATATTAACACATGCATGTCTAATTTGGAGAGATAAATATTTGGTAAGTGTAGTAGTGCAGTCTCCCAAGATAAGGTGGATTTATGATATCCCATTTTCTGTAAACGAACTTTTAGTGAGGTCCAAAGTTTGTGTGAATGATGACAAGACCAAAAATGTGTAAAAGATCTGCATTGGGATGTGAACAACAAGAACATGAGGGCGATTTATTAGAATCAAATTTGTTAAGTTTAGAAGGAGTGAAATATCGTTATTGTTAATCATTAGTTGAGTGTAAAAGAGTTTTTTGAAGGGTGAGTATTCCAATGTATTTTTGATAGCTGAGAGTTTCTGATTTATAGATATGTGAGAGTTATGTTTATCCCAATAAGTAGAGAAGAGACACACTTCACTATGAATTATTTGATTTATGAGATTATAAGATTTAGATAACATTTTCTCTGGGAGTATGAGGACTTTTAAAAACACTTTATAGTTGTTAATATCGGTGCTATCTACATTGATGTGTAAAAATTTAGCATCAATAACATCTCTCAATTGACGTAAAATGGTTAGATAATTAATATTAACTTTGAGAATTTTGCGAATATTAGAGATAGTTTCATTCTTGTATTGCATCAGATCCCAAACTGTAAGATCTTTAATCAAGGGAAAATCTGAAAGATTAAAAGAAATATTGTCTAAGTTAACATTAGGATTTAAATGAAGAGGTTGCATTAATTGAAATATATTTTCTAGATTTACAAGTTTTACCAATTCTTGAAAAGCAATAATTTTTTGTTTTAAAGAGTTAGGAATTTTTAATTTATTCATAACACCTAATGAAAGGAAAGGAAGAACTAATGGATTGATGTTTTTAGTTACAATATGTTGAAACCATAATTCTGTCCAAATAGAATTTTGATTAAATTTCTCAGTCTTTATATTTAAAATAGATAATAATTTATTTGCCGAGATAATCAAATAGTAAAGGTGAAAATTGGGAAGACCAAGTCCACCCCTATTTTTAGGTAAGATTAGCTTAATGTAAGAAATTCTTACTGATTTAGGAAACCACAAGAAATTAGCCAAAGTTTTATTGATTTTTGAGAAAAAAGATTTTGGAATCATCTGATCCACTGCATTGAATTGAAATAACAATCTGGGAAGAATATTCATTTTTATTATAGCTGCTTTTGATAAAAGTGATAAATTTAGCAATTTCCATCTGTTCAAGTCAAGTATAATCAATGACCATACTTTAGCCAAATTATTTTGAAATGTGGAGAGACCATTATGATTTATATGAATCCTAAATATTTGAAATTCTGAACTATCCGAAAAGTGGAGTCAGGAAACATATATGACTTGTGAGCAAGTGGATTTATGGGAAGAATATGTGTTTTTTGAATATTAATCTGATAACCAGAGACCTCTGAGAATTTTTCAATGGAACAAATTAGTTTGGAAAGATCTGAGCAGGGTGTTTGAAAATATAATATAAGGTCGTCTGCAAAAGCGGACAAACAAACTTTAGTGTTAAGGATTCTAGGAATATTATGGTAGGTATTTTGCTTTATGTATAATAATAGGGGTTCTATATATAAATTAAATAAGAAAGGAGATAATGGGCATCCTTGCTTTGTGCCATTAATGATCTTTATATTTTTGGATATTTTCCTGTTAATATAAAGAAAAGTATAAGAGTTTTTATATAGCATTTTAATAGAGTCTATGTAAGTAGGTGGTATATCGAAACATGACATAATATGAAACAAAAAGTCCCAGTTAACCCTATCAAAAGCTTTAGCGGCGTCAAGAATTAATGCATACATAGGATTTGAGTCATTTTTGGTAAAGTGAATAAGAGCATCAATTGTCAAGGTATTGTCCCACAAATGTCTATGTGACATAAAGCCCGCTTGTTCCAGAGAAATTAAAGATGGTAAAACACTTTTGAGTCTAGAAGCAAGTATAGAAGCTAAGATTTTAATATCAATGTTAATCAGGGAAATAGGCCTATAATTATTAGGATCAGTTTTTTCTTTGTCTCTTTTCAAAATTAATATGGTTTTTGAGGTATTCCAATACAAATCAGATATACCATGAATCATTATATAATTAAAAATTTCTAAGAGAAGGGGTGAAATCTCTGACGAGAACGTTTTAAAAAATTCGGATGTGAAGCCATCTGGTCCCGGTGATTTACTAGTCTTGAGTCTACTAATGGCTTCCGATATTTCTCTAATAGTCAATGGGGCAGAAAGTGTGTTTTTTTGTCGATCATTTAATCTAGGAAATTTAATAGTAGACGCGAAATTCACTATGTGTTGTTTACTCCTAAGATTATTTTCCTTTGAGTATATCTCTGAGAACAATGATGTAAAAAGCTGCAAAATTTCCTGATCAGTGTTGTATTTCTTGTTATTATATTTTAATGACGAAATTCTAGGAAGAGATTGATTACCTTTTATTATTCTGGCTAACACTTTAGAAGGAACCTGTGCCCATTCAGAGTATGTAGCTAATAACCTTTGCTCTGAAATGGTAAGGTTATGTTGATGCAGAAGCAATAATTCTTTTTGGGAACTCAATAATATTTCATATGTTGAGGAATCGGGACTTATTCTGTACTGATTTTCCAAATTTTGAATTTTTGATTTTAATTGTAATTCTTTATTTCTATATTGTTTTTTAAAATATGATGCTTTGTTAATTAATATACCTCTAAGAGTTGCCTTACATGCGGCCCATTGTATATCTAAAGGGATATCTGATGTGTCTAAATTAAGATGTGTTTCTTTTATTGTTTCAGTTATTGATTTATGTATATTTTCATTTGAAAGCAAATTATTATTCAATGTCCAACTATTATATGAGCATAATTTTGGTGAATGTGAGGCCAAACTTATTCCAAGAGATATTCTAGAGTGGTCAGAAAAAAATCTAGGTTCAAGAGAGTAATTTATCTTCCTATGAGTAAAATCATTTGAAATAAGAAAAAAATCTAATCTTGACCAAGATTTATAGCATTTTGAATAATATGTGAAAAAGTCTTTTTTATCATACTGTGTTATAAGAGAAATAGGGTCTATAAGGTTTAAATCTATTATAATTTCTTCCAAAGCAATGGATGCTTGAAAATTGTACGAGGAAGATCTACTAGTACGATCAGTGTCAGGATTGATAATAGCATTCCAGTCCCCTCCCAAAACTAAATAATAATCCTTGAAAGAGGATAAAATATTATATATTTGTATAAAAAAGATATGTTGTTGTTCACAAGGGCCGTAAAGATTAAAAAATATAACTGGCTTGTCAATGTTATGAAAACTGGAAATAATGTAACACCATCTTCCATTCACATCATATTTCATCTCTGAAATAGTTCCCTGAAATGTGTTTTTAATTATAATGGTGACCCCACTTGATTTTGTACTATTACCAGCTGCTACTATCGTTTTAATCCATTTCTTGTTTTTATCTTTATCAAAGTCTTCTTTAGTCAAGTGTGTCTCTTGTATAAAGCAAATATTAGCCTTTGATTTAAATAATAAATGGAATAATAGGGATCTCTTGTTTTTATTTTGTAATCCTCTCACATTCCATGAGTCAATGTTTAATGTCATAGTATTAACTAAGAATAGATATATAACATATAGCTAAGATTTGACAAAAATGAAATATTAACTATAGACCTCAGTATCCTATACCTGTTATACTGAATCATAATGTCTTCCTAAAAAGTTTGTTATAAGGATTCTGAAAAATTTCTTCCCAAGTACCCCGGTGCCTAGCCACCTAACCCTTACTAGAGAAGAAAAATAAAGATGAGTTATATAAGTGAATTTGGTTAACATTTTCAATGTCAATTGCAATGTATCAACATAGTAAACTTTGCATATTTGCTTAACTAAACAAAAAAAACATATTACAATATCAAACATATTTACATATATAACTGAAATCAAGATGTCCAACATGCACAATCCCTACTCTCTTATTCATTATATAAGCTCCATTTTTGAATAGAAAATATAACTAATTATAGAAATTCCTCAATTTTGTATTCCAGATATTGATGAATCAAGTTTATGTAAATGTTTCCATGTAAGAAAAGTATATGAAAAATAGGTTTGATGTTATCCCATATATATAATACTTGCTGTACAAACTAATATTGATTATATCAAAGATAAATTGCAGTTTTAACTAAGCTTAGGATAGACATATATATGTTATAAACAAACTGTATTAAAATCAAACAAATAATTAAGCAGTAAGAACTTTGTGCTTTCTTCTGATAATATTTGTGAACAGTCATATCAATATTGACTAACTCAGAATGTAAACAAATGAATCATATTTCTAAAAGACATTCATGGCTATACCCCCTAAAGCTACTTACAATCTGCAACCCTATAACAAAAAAAAAAAAAAAAATGCTTTATTATTTAGTTATATAAATGTGAGACGTTTCTTAAATTAAATAAAACATTAAACTATTAATAGATGCTCTCTGCCTATCTTTTATATGTGTGTTTAAAACATTTTATACAGAACAGTAACCCTTTAACATGTACATATTTTTATTTGTAACTGCTCTTTTCTTTTTCCCTTTTTTCCCCCTTTTTGAGTTGTATGACTTCTTTTAGACCTACCATTCCGTGAGTGAAATTCACTTAGTACAATATAGATTTTGTATAATTTTCTTAAATATATTATAAATAATAGCTATACATGAAGCTTTTCACCCATTGCCACCGCCAAAGGTGGGATCCACTCCAAACAACTTTCCTGATTAATAAATGTAAAATAGGTAAAAATATGTGCGTCTGAATGCTATTTATGATAATCTGGATTGATCTATCAAGCATAAACACTCTAAAACATTCCATGCATCCAGATTTGCTGTCTGATCAGATCCCACCCCTGTAGCGCCTCCCGAAGACCCCCACATGACATATTATATCTCAATTCAAAGGTGGTATTACACCTGTCTAGATTGACAGGAGAATTCAAGCTACAAGACATACAGCAGGTAAGACTTCAGCGGCATCGTGCACCTCCAAATAAAACTTCTGCACATACCAACGAAATCCCATAGAAAAACTCTGCACACTCTGCAATAAACGATAAGAACAGCACTCCCCCTCAACGCTCTCTAACACGCCAAACAAACCATCGCACATCAAGCTAATATGACATATTATATACTCCTAAGTTTTCAAATTAACCCAGTTTCAGTGAATAAATGCTCCCTATTTATTTTCTAACAATGACGTCCCATTGATGCCTCGACGATCTACATAGGTCAAGCGCATAGATTTGAGATGCAACTGAAATGAAATTTAACACTTTGACACAACTGAAAAATCTCGAGGCACTTAAATTTCCCTCCAAACCTTCTGGTATTTTGTTGGTGTTGCTCAACATGTGTCTACCCGCCCAATGCGCCAGAGACCACCGAAGCCACCAGACCAACCCAGCATCAGTGATCCAATGACACCGCTAAATAAAAAAAAAACACACAACACTCCTGTACCCCTGTACATCAGCACGGCGCCGCTGACAAACCCAAGCACAGACAGCGGAACACACCACAACAAAACTGCCCAACCAACGCCGAAAACCAAAGGCCCCACAGCTAAGAGGACCAACACCACACTCTATCCAATCCGAACAAATCAACCAAGACACCAGACACACAAAATGTCATGTACTCAACAGAAACTTCAAAGCGCGAACCCACAAGAACAGAACCAAGCATACAACACAAGCCAAAGTGACATACCATAGACATTAATCTCTGCGATGTTCTCCACACCAACACACAGCAACCAGAGATCATCCTAGCAAGGTGCAGACCTCGACGTCCTCCATCCCAGTACAAAAAAAAAGAAGAGAGAGAAGAAGAAAGAACTAAAAATAAAAAAAAAAAAATGTACCTGTCCTTCAACCCCCGCTCCAAAGAAAGCTCCCAACCAGCCACAAGTATAATGCGCCTCGCCGCTCCGTTCCCCATCACGAAATATGATTACATCCTCTCCCATAATGCTGACAGCTAGAGATTTTTAAATATACATTCAGTATATAAGGCTCCTTGCTTCGATCTTGCTCTTCAGCCCATATTGCCAATGAAGAAGACTAGTATTTTAAATAGCAAACAATCAGGACACATCACAAACATGAAGCTAATAAATGTTAAACCCTATACTTCTGCTGAATAAACGATCATAGGTGCTCTCCTTACGTTATCCAACGATGTCATCACACTGATGTCTCGAAGATCCACAGAGGTTGAGCGCGTATATCTGAGATGCAGTTTAGATGAAAGTTAACACTTTAACAGAACAATAACTTCTCAAGTCACTTAAATTTCCCTCTAAAATGATGACATCACCTTCAAAACTGTCTTCATAAAGATACGTGGCATAGTAGTAGCATCTGCTGATGTGATAGATAAGAGATTTTCTCTCAGAGCAGTCTCGAGAGTCTGTATAACTCCCTCCAAAATATTTCTGACTAAACCAAGGCATTTTAGTTGCTTAAATTAAAAAAAAGAAAAAACGCTTGTAGGCTATTTGGAGAAACATAAACAGAAAATATCTGCAATGCTAAATCTACTTTAAATACCAGCACCTTGGTTGTGAGAGAAGACATAAAAGCACATAACAAATTTGCATTTTTCCCATTACTTCAAGTAAAAAAAAAAAAAAAAAAAAAAAGAAACATATTTATGTTTATATATTTAGGCACTGTACATACTCTTGACAGAGGCAATTTATGAAGGATTTATATCTCATATTTTCTGTAATATTCTAACCCTTATGAGAAAATTATCATAGTAGCACTTAACATGTTATTATTGAACTATACATAAACACTAAATCTCACAAAGTGAGGGAACCGCAAGATTTATTTAAGGGCTGAAAGCTATGTTAGTATTTCTGATTTCACCACAAAGAAAGCTAAAACACTTCCTGTTTTCTGAAGAGAAAAAAGGAATGAATAAACACATTTGTGTATATATATACACCTTTTGTTTACCCTTGGCAAGAATATATTTCACAATAGATTAAACTTATTAACTGTATGTAAATATCCTGTATAAGAAGGAAATATATATATATATTTTCAACACATTTGTGTCCAGACAGATATATACATTGTTAGGAAATTGAATCCGGAAGCTTTTTGAATGCTTTAAAAAAAACATCTTTTGCTCCCTTAGGATCAGAACAGGTAAACTTTTTTTCATTAGATGTGAATGACAAAGTATTTGGATAAGACATGCGAAATCTTATCCCTCTTTTAATTAATTCTGCACAATAGGGAGAAAGCTTTTGCCTGTTTAGTTTTATTTGAGGAGGAAAATCCTGTGAGAATGATAACTTATGCGATTTCCATACAAACTGTTTCTTACTTTTAGCTGCTTGCAAGATTTGAAAAGCATCTTGAAAATTTAGCAATTTTGTATATATTATCCTTGGTGAAGAAGCATCTTGACTTGCACGTAAGGCTCTGTGTGCTCTCTCAACAGTTATGTTTTTTGAAGATGCTTCACAGTTTAGTAATGCCTCAAAAATACTCTTGGACACAGACAACAAATTATTCTTATCAAAAGATTCTGGTAGACCCCGAATAATAATGTTGTTCCTGCAGCTTCTGGCTTCTAAGTCTATCAATTTAGATTGTATTTCAGAAATAGTTTTATCTTTAGACTTTAAATCATTTTCCAATGACTCAATTTTTATCTCCAAAGCTGAGTTATTGTTTTCTATAGTACTCATTCTGTCATTTATTTGTTTTAATGTATCCCCAAAATCAGTAAATTTTTCTGTAAAGTTCTGAATGGCACTTTGTATAGGCTTTAATGCTAGCTTTAACTCATCCAAATAAAAGTTTGAGTCATTTAATTCTTTGCTACTTACTTTGGCTGGTTCAGAAGAATTTTTGGATGTTCTCAATCTTTTAGAAGTGTTATCTTTTCTGGTGAATGAACTGATGAGAATTTGGCCTTCGTGGCCTGAGCATCCATAGACTCCGATTTAGTAGCCATGCCCAGAAATTAGATGTTGTTACCAGGGTGACAAGTTCCAGGAAAAATCTGAAGCAGCAGGTGCCCAAGTCAGATAACTCCACAAATTGTTCTGAGGTAAAATGTGACTCAAAATAAAAGTTCCAAAGACAAAAATATTCCAACTATATGTAAAAAGCTTAGTATAATCCTTTTATGAAAAAAACTGAGGAAAAATATTAGTCCCAAGTTGTAGAAAAAATAAAGATGATACTAGTCTGTGAGGAGCTCTAAGAATAGGGACTAGTCTAGTCGGCAGCCATCTTGGAATCAAGTGTGAGTGTTAATACTGGAGTCCAGTCACTTTGTTATAGGGTTGATATAAAAGTTTAAGGTGAAATTTTGTTTATGTAACGAATTTGTATAAAGTTCTTTTGGGGTTGTGTTATTGTCTTAGCAAGTAAGCAGGTGATTGGTCATTAATGCTCTCTGGGAAGCAACCTGAGTGCTTGATCTGTTTGTTAAGATCCAGTCTAATACTGACTGTTTTTTTTTTTATCTGCTCTGGTTGGGTATTTTATCAACTGGGAGAATCTGTGTAAGTTTATGAAATTTGAGGGAGTGTCAGAGGTACAGGTTAGCCAATCGGTGTTAGAATCACCGATTACTATTGTTTCTTAAGTAAAAGTTAGGGATAGCCAGTGGAGTAAGTCCTCAGTTATGTTAGGATTATTTCCAGGTGGGATGTAACTGCTATAATTATTATGTATTCAATAGGACTTATTTTGAATTTAGTAAATAGCATCTCTGCACTGTTAAATATTGGTGGGTTTGGATCTAGAAGCTCAATTTTTAGATTATTTTTGTATATGGCTGTGACACCACCATGTTTGTTTGCTCTGTCCAGTCTGTGGATATTGTTGCCTTGGTGCAATATTTCATTATCATATACCACAGGTTTTAGCCAAGTTTCAGTTAAAATGGCTATGTCTGGTGAACAGAGAGAGAGGGCTGCATGAAATTATTGTATTTTACTTGAAAGCTCCTGAGGTTCATATGTAAAAGCAGGTGTGATGTACAGTGGGCAGAGTTAGTAGTGGTCTGTGTGTTTTGAATAAATGATTGGTTTCATGTGAGGTGGTTACTATTGGGACCTGGGTTTGGGTGTACGTCACCGCTCAGCTTTATGTTAGTTTTTGAATATCTAGAAGGGATTAGGTATTTGTCTAGTATTCTAGTTTATTTAAGGAGTATTTGCATTGGGGTATGTTGATGTGAATATCTACATTAGAAGAAAGCTATTTTGGTGGTGTTAAAGAGGTACAAAAAAGGTAGAGATGGGAATGGGTTGGTAAGTGAGTTATAAGGTGTGAGAGGGTGGTTTTGATAGGAAGTTAGAATAGAGGTCATGAAGAGAAGAATTAGCAGTGTATGTGAAGGAATTGCATGGTGGAGAATTGAGTGCTGAGAAGCAGAGTATCTATAGGATATAATATAGTGGGGTGAGGGGTGGATTAAGTACAATAATGTCTGAGACAATCAAAGTGGAGGTAAACAGGTAGTTTCAGTTTCTTTGCTGGCAAGTAGTGGCAATATATATGTGTGTGTGTGTGTGTGTGTGTGTGTGTGTGTGTGTGTGTGTGTGTGTGTGTGTGTGTGTGTATTTATTTCCATGTGTGTATTTATTTCCAGTTGTATAAGGTGTTAAATGTTATGGGTTTGTGTGTCATAGTGATGAAAAATGTTATCTGTCTATGTGTGTTTCTTTAAGTATGGAAATGGGAATTTGCTTCCGGTCACTCCCATAGGCTAGTTAGCAGTGTCATCACCCCAGTATAAAAGAGAGTAACCTTTAAGGGTAAAGTCAGGAAGTTATATATATTCTTCTGGTGTCACAACATCGCTGCCTCCTTTCCTGCAAGCTTACAGGAATTAGAAGCAAGATTTTAAACAGGTGGCCATTTCCTAATGATTACTGTAACTGGAAGGCGGTATGCTTGCACATGGCCATTCAGAAACCTCTTGAGAATCACCTGTGAATTTAAGATGTCATACTTTGGGATGTGACTCATTAAGATACCATAACCTGTTGTCCTGCAGAGTACTGTCAAGTTGAATAAGCTTGAGTGTCACCTTTTGATTATTGGCCACTGCTCTAAGGGTGTAGTTCATGGACATCAAGTAACTCATGAAGAACCCTCCCATATGTAGGCTCGTTTTGGAACTGGTGCTTCCATATGCACAGCTATGACCCCACTATTGCCTGGAATAGGCTCCCATTAGAAATCAGGACCCTTACACATCCTAAACAATTTAAGACAGCCACCAAACAGCACTTTAAAAGTCACTGGTCCTGCCACTGCACTCTCCCTCCTTAACACACCCTGCTTCTCATACCTTAATCTATGTTCTGCCCTTAACTCACTCCTCTCACTAGCTCTCTTTAATCTTCCTTGACTAGTCTTTCTACTGTCTTCTAAAACCTATTAAGCAAATCGCCTCAGAGAAACATTCTATTGCAATTGTCTTGCCTTCATGCAACCACATTATGATAAAACTGGGTTTTTGTAACCACTTACCCCAAAAACTATATTCCTCTTAATGACATATTTCTTTTTATACATCTTGAAATAGTTTTGCTATACTCCTGATTATTGACACTGAATAACACTGTATTGCTACTTAATGCCTTGTAATAATCCTGCGACATTGCTGTTTAATGCTAATTTATAATGAAAATTGTATACTATGTTGGAGCTTTTCTCCCTGAGCCTCTGCTGAAAAAGGGCTGTTCAGCTCAGTTGAACAAACCCAGTCAACAAATGTTAAATAAATAAATAATAACAAATAATACTCCACTCCAGCTCCTAGAAATATGCAGCGTCTTCACAGTAAACCAATGCAGGCAGTACTTAAAGCATAAAAATCCTTTATTCACACTTAAAGCTAGTTAAGCGCTTTCATCACCAAGTGACTTCTTCAGAACAATTACAGAAGTAAAATACACATCCCTATATACTCAGTAAGTGTCACATGGTCCTAATTACAAACATTTAACCTCCTAAATTGGATAATTGTCTATATTAATTAAAATCTGCTCCTTAATAGTACTGACTGCTACATACTGCTAAGAACACCCTTAGCCATCAATACATATACTTTTTATATACATTAATATTTCTAAAAGTACTAATCATTTAACCTATTCTATACTTAAGCGTAAAATACATATACATATAATGCATAAGTGTAAAATGTACCTAATTTGTAATACATTTATACAATTCACTATCCTAAATTTTAAAAACTTTTTCTCTGCCCATATATCTAACCCCTTCTTTACCACAACTTTCGTACCATGCTACATTAATTACTGCACTCCACTTTTCCCAGATGTTACTATCAACAGTTGTCCAAAATGGGTTTAATAGATATGTGGTCATTAATTCCCGGGTATACTGAAGCATTTAGTTTTATTTGCCACCTTACCTCCTTGTCACTCACAGCCTTTTTCAGGTCACCCCCTCTTACTTTTTCCTCAACCACTTCCAAAATTCCAAATTTGAATGAAGAAAAATAGTGCGGGCTGTTCTTCATTCAAATTTGGAATTTTGGAAGTGGTTGAGGAAAAAGTAAGAGGGGGTGACCTGAAAAAGGCTGTGAGTGACAAGGAGGTAAGGTGGCAAATAAAACTAAATGCTTCAGTATACCCGGGAATTAATGACCACATATCTATTAAACCCATTTTGGACAACTGTTGATAGTAACATCTGGGAAAAGTGGAGTGCAGTAATTAATGTAGCATGGTACGAAAGTTGTGGTAAAGAAGGGGTTAGATATATGGGCAGAGAAAAAGTTTTTAAAATTTAGGATAGTGAATTGTATAAATGTATTACAAATTAGGTACATTTTACACTTATGCATTATATGTATATGTATTTTACGCTTAAGTATAGAATAGGTTAAATGATTAGTACTTTTTAGTAATATTAATGTATATAAAAAGTATATGTATTGATGGCTAAGGGTGTTCTTAGCAGTATGTAGCAGTCAGTACTATTAAGGAGCAGATTTTAATTAATATAGACAATTATCCAATTTAGGAGGTTAAATGTTTGTAATTAGGACCATGTGACACTTACTGAGTATATAGGGATGTGTATTTTACTTCTGTAATTGTTCTGAAGAAGTCACTTGGTGATGAAAGCGCTTAACTAGCTTTAAGTGTGAATAAAGGATTTTTATGCTTTAAGTACTGCCTGCATTGGTTTACTGTGAAGACGCTGCATATTTCTAGGAGCTGGAGTGGAGTATTATTTGTTATTTGTGGACTGTTCCTGGTTTGTACTGATTAATCTAGTTGTGGAGCGAGGATGGACTCGCTTGACGAATTGCCATCAATTTTTTCCCCTAGACGTGAGGAAATAAGGGGAATGCAATCGGAAATGGCAATAATGAAGGGGGAGCTTACGCGACTGATTGAGATGATGTCTCAACCTAACCCTAGGGCTGTGAACGCCATTCCGGTGACGTCGACGTGCGGGAGGAGCAGGCGCGAGGGCTGTGAGGAGACGGATGGTGTAAGCCATGCTGGAAATGAGACGGGTAACTCAGCAAATAACCGGTCGAGGTCGGAGGAAATTGGAGAACATCGTATTCCTGTTTCAACTAGGAGAAACGGATCGGAGGGGGACTTCTGTTCGTCCGGTGCCAGGCCCAAGCGGACAGTTCCTAAAAAAACTTACGCATTTTCGGCGTATGGGAAAGAGAAAGGTACTGTGAAAACGCTACCCTCCAACAATGGACAGGGGGGTAGGCGGTTTAATTTTAATACATTTTTGGACAGTCAATTTGAGTTTGGGGACACCGGAGGATGTATTATTAACAATAAAAATGATGACTTGCTTGGCGAGCAGAGCTTGAAGGACATTATCTTTCTTTTTGGAAAGAAGTTGAAGTTTTTAAAAAGCCTTCAACTGGATAATAAATACCTAAAGAATTGTATTGATAAAGGAATAGTACCCATGGGCCTTAGATTTTTTAAGGTACCCATGGGTGTAATACTAGATGATAATAGAAAAAAAGAATGTTCTAAGTTATTTGATGGGTTCGGACTGTCATTTATGAAGTTTATAATTGAGTGTAATGACCAACGTATATGTATATTGCTGAATGAGTTGGATGAACTGAATAATACGATAGTGAATGACTTGGTATATGATGAATGTGAGATGTACTATGAATCACAGTTTAACTGGGTTGCAGGCGTTATTGAAAAACAATTTGAACGCAAATGCAACAAGTTTAACAGGGATTTGGAACAGTACAAGAAGGGAGAGGTGTATAGATGGGAGAAAAAAGAAGTACTAAGTAATGCACACAATGATGGATTTGAAAAACTTAACAAGGATAAGGGGAAGGGGGTCTATGGAAGGCACTTGAGTAATAGAAATACCTATCGGCCTGAAAAACAAAATAGGTACAAGAATTATGAAAATAATGATTTTTACAATCAACATAATCAACCTAATCATAGGGATTTTTTAGAAGATGGAATGGAAATGGAGGGGGAACGAAGGATGTACAACCAAGGAAGGGATGGATGCATGGAGAGGAGAGGGAGAAGGTGAAGATGGCAACACAGGTAGTCCCTATTGGTAGTGCCCCAAAAATAGTTAAGGTGAATGAAATTGTTAGTTCATTTGAGAATTTTTACATCTACAATTACACAGATGTTAAACTAAGGAAGGAACATTTCACACTTCTTTGCAAGGGGATGAAATATATACCCCATGTACCGTTTAACACAGTGGACAGTATTGTGGATGTAAAGAAATATGTGAGAAAATTGAATTTAAGTGTGAAATACGATGGGTCGGAGCAGGTACATAAAGAGTTTAAAACTACAAGTACATATACACCACCCCTTGACAAGTTATTGGACACGTTCGAGAAATTAGTAATACATGATATATACAATTATAGTAAAAGGAGTCACACTATGAAGAGATTTAACCTAACTAAGGAAGAGCATGCTACCTTGAAAGAATTACAGGAGGACAAGAACATACGGATTATGAAACCGGATAAGGGGGGAGGGGCTGTACTTTTTCCAGCTAATGATTACAAAAATAAGATAATGGACCTGTTATTGAAATCTGGCAAATACGTGATATCCTCTAGAAATGAGGTACATATAGGATATCACAAAGTAGATATGATGTTGGAAGACTTATTGATTGAGGAAAGAATAGATATGGATCAGTATAAGTTTTTGAAAGTTGAGAATCCTATAATAGGAACCATTGTCGGTATTCCAAAAGTCCACAAGGACATTCAAGATCCCCCCTTTAGGCCTATTATTTCTGGCAGCCAGAGCAAAACCTTCCCTTTTGGGAAGGTTATTGACAAATGGCTCAAACCATCATTAAAGAAAATATCCCATCTGGTAAGTGATTCTTGGGATTTTCTAGGGAGGCTAAACCCGGGATTGGCCAAAGGGGTGAACTGGTTAGTTACTATAGATGTCATTGACCTCTTCTCTAATATACCTAAGGAGGAAGGTTTACAGAGGTTCCATGAGAGTATACAAAGTCTAGGAGTAGTGACTGGAGACAGGAGTATACTGGCACTTGAGTATATGGAGACAGTTTTGGCCCACAATTATATTTTCTACGAGGGGGAGTACCATCAACAGATCAAGGGAGTAGCAATGGGGGCCGCTTGTGCCCCCATATATGCAAACCTCGTAGTATATGATTGGGAAAAACAACATATTTTTGAGTCAGAATGGTACAAGCTCATGAGCTGCTACCTACGTTTCTTGGACGACATCTTTGTATTGTGGAAGGGAAGCAGTGATGAGTTAGAACAGTTTTGTGTATATCTCAACACCTGTAGCAAGAACTTTAAGTTCACATTTAATAAGAACAGGACCACTATTCCATATCTAGATGTGAGGATTACAATGGTAAACGGGGAATTCAAGTCGAACATATACAGGAAGGAAACCTTTAGCAACAATTACTTGCATTTTTCGAGCAACCACCCTTGGGTTCAAAAAAGGAACATCATAAAGGGGCAATGTATCAGGGTAGCGCGGATGACCTCCAATGGAAATGACTTGAAGGAAGAACTTGAGAGAGTAAAAAAATATTTTATGGAAAGGGGGTATCCTAAGTACATGGTAAATGATGCCAGTGAGTATGTTGGGAAGGAATGGGGAAGAAAGTACAAGCCACTTCTAGGAGTAGGGTCCGATAATTTAAACGTAGGTAATAGGGACCCAAATGTAGGAGGGATGGACAATAAGTTCAAGAAGGCTTGTGTCCTTCAGTATTCAATTCATTGTAGGGACATAAAGGACATTATACAAAGAAATTGGATAGTATTAAAAGCTGATAGTGAAATATCCAGGATAGTGGGGACCGGACCAAATTTTGTACATAAAAATGGTTCCAACCTGAAATGGTTATTGGAGAGAAAGGCAAAGGTAAACAAGGAAGTAAATAAGGGGGGAACCAAGAAATGTGGGACATGCCAGCAATGTCATTACATATTTGAAGGAAAAGACATCATACTACAGAATTATAATAAAGTCAAAATCACTTTTGCCAAAGGAAATTGTAGGACTAAGAACTTAGTGTACCTGGCTTGTTGCTCCCAGTGCCCCTGTTATTATGTGGGAAAAACTATTCGATGTTTAAGGAATAGAATTTACGACCACAATTACAGTATAAGGAAGAATGATGAAAATAATGCCCTTTGGAGGCACATAAAAAATAGTGCGGGCTGTTCTTCATTCAAATTTGGAATTTTGGAAGTGGTTGAGGAAAAAGTAAGAGGGGGTGACCTGAAAAAGGCTGTGAGTGACAAGGAGGTAAGGTGGCAAATAAAACTAAATGCTTCAGTATACCCGGGAATTAATGACCACATATCTATTAAACCCATTTTGGACAACTGTTGATAGTAACATCTGGGAAAAGTGGAGTGCAGTACTTAATGTAGCATGGTACGAAAGTTGTGGTAAAGAAGGGGTTAGATATATGGGCAGAGAAAAAGTTTTTAAAATTTAGGATAGTGAATTGTATAAATGTATTACAAATTAGGTACATTTTACACTTATGCATTATATGTATATGTATTTTTACGTTTAAGTATAGAATAGGTTAAATGATTAGTACTTTTTAGAAATATTAATGTATATAAAAAGTATATGTATTGATGGCTAAGGGTGTTCTTAGCAGTATGTAGCAGTCAGTACTATTAAGGAGCAGATTTTAATTAATATAGACAATTATCCAATTTAGGAGGTTAAATGTTTGTAATTAGGACCATGTGACACTTACTGAGTATATAGGGATGTGTATTTTACTTCTGTAATTGTTCTGAAGAAGTCACTTGGTGATGAAAGCGCTTAACTAGCTTTAAGTGTGAATAAAGGATTTTTATGCTTTAAGTACTGCCTGCATTGGTTTACTGTGAAGACGCTGCATATTTCTAGGAGCTGGAGTGGAGTATTATTTGTTATTTGTGGACTGTTCCTGGTTTGTACTGATAAATAAATAATAAATAAAGTACAGTAATACAACAGAAGCTTTTTACTAATAACCTCACACACTTCACTGAGTGAACATGAGGGAAGACCATGTGTGTGCGTGTGCATGTGTGCATGTGTGTGTGCATGTGTGTGTGTGTGTGTGTGTGTGTGTGTGTGTGTGTGTGTGTGTGTGTGTGTGTGTGTGTGTGTATGTGTGTATCTGTTCTCTCTCACTTACCATGGTTAACAACCTAAGGGACACTTTGGTATGTAACTAATCCTGCAATACTGCTACCCAAAAATGACATTATTGCACTTGTTTAATTGTTTTGTCTATTACCATGTGTGTGTGTGTGTGTGTGTGTGTGTGTGTGTGTGTGTGTGTGTGTGTGTGTGTGTGTGTATATGTGTGTGTCTGTGTGTGTGCGTGTGTGTGTGTGTGTGTGTGTGTGTGTGTGTGTGTGTGTGTGTGTGTGTGTGTGTGTGTGTGTGTGTGTGTGTGTGTGTGTGTGTATCTGTTCTCTCTCACTTACCATGGTTAACAACCTAAGGGACACTTTGGTATGTTACTAATCCTGAAATACTGCTACCCAAAAATGACATTATTGCACTTGTTTAATTTTTTTGTCTATTAATTTATTTTTTGATTCTTGGCTGGGGTGCCTTCTGTGTGGCATCTACATGTTCTCCCTGCATTCATGTGGGTTTATTTTTTATTTATTTATTTAACATTTGTTGACCGGGAAAGTCCAACTAGGAACAGAGCCTATCTTCAGCAGAGGCCCAGGGAGAAATGCTCCAGACATGTCTTTGGAATGTGGGAGGAAAACAGAGTACCAGGAGGAAACCCACACGAATGCAGGGAGAACATGTAGATGCCACACAGAAGGCATCCCAGCCAAGAATCAAACCAGAGAAACTCTTGTTGTGAGGTGACAATGATAACCGCTGCACCATTGAACCATTCCAATTAATCTTCTTCTTTTTCTTTTGGCTACTCCTGTTAGGGGTTGCCACAGTGGATCATCTGTTTCATTTTTTCCTGACCTCTGCATCTTGCTCTGTCACACTAACCACCTGCATATCCTCTATCCCCACATCCGTAAACCTTATCTTAGACCTTTCTCTTTTCCTCTTACCCAGCAGCTCCATACTTAGCATCCTTCTCCCAATAAACCCAGCATCCCTGCTCAGCACATGTCAAAACCTGTATATTAATTAATAAATGCAAATACTATTTATTGCTTTCGAGTTTAAATCACTTTTACATGAATACTTAATAGCTTTTTTCAGCTTCTCTACACCTTGTCAATGCAAAGTGGACAATTTGCTTGTGATTCAGTCCAACTTCCTATTGTTGAACTCTCTGGTCAACATCTCCCATGCAAACTCATGGCTAGTACAATTTCTAAGTGTATGCTCAAAGTGATTGCAATGTGTTCCCCTATGTTTGTGCTGCCAAGCAATATATATATATATATGTATGGGTCTACTTCACTTACCCAAAATGCCCACATCATTGACTTTCACTTCCCCGACATGACTAGACCAACAAACCAGAAGACCGATATCTGGAACACCAACATTCCACTCAAGGTAAGTAACCGTTTGGCCATCCTGTTGAACTTTGACCCTTATCCCTGCAGTAGTGTAATCTCGGAGTTGGTATATTTAGTTAGGGGGGTGTGGGTTTACTTTTGTTTGCTTTTTTTTTTTTTTTTGAGATGGCCAAGCAGTTACTTACCTTGAGTTGGAAGTCGGTGTTCTGGATGTCGGTCTTCTGGTTTGTTGGTCTATTTGTCTCGGCGAAGTGAAAGTTTGTGATGTGGGTGTTCGGGTAAGTGAAGTAGACCCATTTATACATATATTCATATATGGTTTGGTAGAAAGGTTCTTATGGGTATCAAAAAGAGAGAATGCACGAATGAGTGAATGCTGACTTTAGTAAATCAAATATGGCTGAATTTAGTTTTATATAGTGTAGGTAAGCAGGGGTTTGCAGGGAAATTAGTGTTTGAATGAAAAAGTAGTCATTGTGAAGATGTGCAAGAATGTGTTATAGAAGTTGTTGTGAATATGCAGGTGTTCACAGATAAGGTTTGGAGTAAGGGTTAGGTAGGGGGATAGAGTCAGCACTGTGAATATTTTGTGTTGCCTGTATTCTGTGGCCTTTTATTTTGTGTAGTGTTACTGTTAGGAAATGGGCTTTTAGTAACAATGTTTAGGCTTAGGGTTAGGGGCAGGGCTATGGTTAGCACACATTCCCCCTCCCTATCCAGGTTAGGCGAACTGGCTTCAGCTGCTCACTTCCATAATCTCATGCCCAGGCCTTGCAGCATGGAATCCGCAAGCTGAACTGGGTCATCTGAGACAGTCACAGCTTTATCCCTTTATGCTCCAGAGCCAGGTTCCTACTTAGATTTAATTTCTGTCACTCTGAAAACATTCATAATCATAGATACTACATTCAGAGTTTAAATGCTTCTCTTCTTAATGCAGAAGCCAATTATGGTTGTAACATTAATCTTTTTTTTTTTTGTAAGATTGTCTGGCAGTATACTTCACAGCAGAGGGTTAAGGTTATGAGTTGTTAACAAACTGTTCCCTTTAGTGACAAGTTTGAGGCTAAGGTGTATATTTGCGTGCTAAGTTACAGTGAACATGTCAAAAGATATGCTCATTCCTGGCGGGCTTGCATGGTTAAAAAAGACTGCCTTATTGCAAATGTTGTCATACACAAAAAAGTAAAGAAGAAATATCATACGCAGAACTACACTGCATAAAACTAAAATAAGTACTAGAACAGATGTGTTTTAATTTCTTGCCATATGGGAAAGGTTTTATTGTGTGCATAAATACTGTGTTGGAAGTAAAAAAACAGCTTAGTTTAGCTTAGAAATCAAGAAAAATAATTGCGCTGGGAAATAAAAGTCTTTGCAGTGATTTTCCGATCTTAATTCATTTGCAGAAAACTGCATCTTGTGACTGCAAATACAGAGATATGTAAAAACCTAAAACTTTCTATGTGCATGAAGCATTATGAAGGAACAAGGCATAGAAAGCATACTTAGGCAACAATACATGGTGATTGCAAAGCTCTTGTTAAGAATTGCTCCTGTTTTTGCTGTATGATGCTCTAGAAGAAAATCTACATTTTATAATAACGTTCCTCATCTACAGTTTATTGACTTTCATTTTTTTCTCCACCTGCCTTTTTCTGTATTAAAAGTAAATTACATGTGCAGATTAGATCTGCCAAGTGGTGATTATCTGTAAACAAATTCCATCAAATTTATGTGTAACTAAAATGCATGGTGACAATCATAGTTATAATTAAAATTAAGATTGTTTTGTTTCAGATTTTTTGCTTATTCTGTTGCAGACTTCTTCAAAATGACAAACAGCCTGGACTGTTCAGTAATTCATAATGCAAATGTCTTTTCTTTTCAAAGTTTTGAAAGAGATTGTTATATTAAGAGGTCATCTAAAAAGCAATATGGGATGAATTCTTTTACAGAACATTTATACAAAACTTTAGACTGTCTTTATTTATGTTTTTATTTAGATGAGGCGGTACCTGTATTGGACAATTTCTCAAACTTTGGAAGGGGGATTAGAGGACACATGCTAAAATGCACTTTGTCTATCATACAAGCAAATCAACAGTGCATGAAGGTTATCAATACAAACAGGAGGAAGACGAAACCAATGTGGTGGACAATGGAGGTGACCGAGAAAGTAGAGAGAAGAAAAAAGCATTCAGGAAATCTAATAACACACTTGCAGAACAGTACAAAAATATATCACCTGACAAAGCAGGCAATAAAATTATACATAACAAAAACCCTCAGATAAAGGTAAAGGTAGCAGGTGGTGTTAGGTATGGGACAAAAGGGTGGTATGATGAGAGGAAGTAAGCATAGGGGGGCAGTAAAAAGGCAGAAATAAATGCTTGTTATTTATTTTTGTAAAAGAAAGAGATGGTAAGGAAAAGGATTGTTTTATCTGAGGAAGCTGATCTGAACCGTTTCCCAGAAGAAGGAATCAAGAAAGAGCACTGGATAAGAGCACATTTCAGGAAAATATTTTGTACCGACTTCTCACTGATTCGAGGAAGGAAGTATTGAAACTTTACTCTTAAATCAGTCATCAGAAAATGTGATGGTTTTCCTAGGCTGGAGAAGGGCAGGCAGTTTCAAAGGAGTGTGAGCATAATGGAGATTAGAAAATATAGATCCGTTTGTTTGATCTTATTTGTGGTAAAATGACATGAGTTTCTTCTGAAGAAAAGTATAGCTTAACATTGACGTGACAGGAGACAGCAAAGACCTGATCAACTTAGATGCACAACATATGATTCACAACTAACAAATGTGGTAGATTTCAATGAGCAGGTAGCAGGAACCTGCTCAACATAGACTCACAGCAAATGGCTCATGACTAACAAATGTGCTGGACTTCAATAACTGCATGAATGAGATGATCACATGGGGTAGGGCTGGGCTCTCAATGTGTTTTTTTTCCTCATCTTTAACCAGGATTTTGATGCAGTACATCATGAGAGATTAATATAGATGTCACACAGCCTTTTACTACCCCGTGTAAAAATCTGACTGCATTACTATGTTGTCAGTGATAGACATTGAACGTAGTTGGTGGCAATAGAGGGAAAAGAAGCAATAAATATACTCTTGTAAAAGGTAAAAGCAATCCTAATATATATAAATATAATAGTTGTACTGAGAATAGTAGATCCAAATGCTGACATTCAAAATTTCACCCACAAGACATTGAAAATGCAAATGCTGAGACATTACTACACATGTGACAAACAATATCAACACATGCAAAACTAAAAGAAAAAACACAAAAGCATTGTTTTTTGCAGGAGACAAGTTCCTCTCACCCCCCCACCCCATAATTATATTTACTATCTTCAAGATTGCTTAATATCAGAGAAATT